>NC_028456.1:35579916-35631327 GCF_000263155.2 Setaria italica
TCGCACAAAACCCAACCACTAGTGAGCTATAAGTATCTCAACTCACTGCTGCCACCAATCCCTTTCATTCGTCCATCCATAGCATCACCAAGTAATCCAAGACCCGGTAGCTAGCTAGTTCCGTGTCATCAGCAGGCAGAGGAATTGAAGGTCCATGGACTCCAAGAGGATGAGCTCGAGCTCGTCGGTGCAGTCCTGGGTGGAGGAGCACAAACTCTCAACAGTTGGTGAGTCGTCAGTGATCCGATCCGATCCCCTCTGAATTTCCCTTGCTGCTGAATCGACCTTTAGCTCACTTGATGCGTCTGTATGCAGCCGGCGTGTGGGCTGCGGCGGTGGGCGCGTCGGTGGCGTACAGCCGGCGGAGGGCGACGAGCTTGAGGCTGATCCACGCCAGGATCCACGCCCAGGCGCTCACCCTCGCCGTCCTCGGCGGAGCGGCGGCGTTCGTGCACTACCGCAACAAGAAGGGCAAGAACGACGACGCCGACAAGCTGGACCTCGACTTCTACTCGCAGCTGCCGCCGGCCACGGACGCCGACGGCAACGAGAACGAGCGCTGGAGCTGGTAATCCTTCCGTTGGGAGGATCGCCGGAGAAGGAACGGAATAAATAAATTAGTAGCAATAATTGGGGAGGCAGGCAGAGGCATGACGTGGCGGCTTTGTCCTAATCCATCCAGCTTGACTCGCCCCTGGTTTCGTTTACTCTACATTATCCATCTCAACATAGGGCGGGCAGCATCTGGGGAGCATGCAGGTTCTACTTGTTGTATTGCATGGGTCCTCCTCCTCCTGTACTGCTAGAACCATTTGATTTTATTGAATGGTGATGATGACGACTATAATGATGTTTCTTTTTCGGTGATGCTAAGGCTCTTACTTTCAGAATAAAAACAAATCGGACGGCTCGATTCAGTATCTAAAAGAATCGGCTCGAGATATGTTTCAATAGTTAATCGTTGCAGGTATTGTTTCCGTATGTGTTTCACAGTGAATATTGCATCAAACGTAGTGTTTGTTTATATTACGACGGAAATTTTCTATTTCAAAGTGAAATGACGCAGTCATTTTTCGTATATTTTTCAATGTTGCAATTATATATTTTTGATGTTGCGGATATTTTATTTTGATGTTGCAACGGAACATTCTGAGAGGAAATTTACATCGAACTTTGTTTTAAAAAAAATTGAGGAATGTGATGTGACGGCGTGTGTGACTGCCTTGCACGATCATTTTCCATAAGTTAAACACACAATGGGTTGCCAAATGCCAATCTGCAGCAACACAAGAATTCAATCCGCCAGACACAACATTGGGTCACAGTCCATAAGCCCAGAGTCAGCCCATGTAAAGGCCTGCTTTGCTCTTATATAATCTGATGAGGAATTGCAGAGCAGACATGTACAAGCAGGTAGGCCATCCCATCCAGGCATGCAAACTCTGCAACACCATCAAAAGTATCAGGCCCTCTGCCACCGAAACTACAATACAGATAAACACAATCAACTAGGATGGAATTATATTGGACGCATCAATCTCCGGCCAGACTTCTTGTCCGCATCATCATCATCATCATCCCTTTTATACTAGTACATGTTTTCCCTATCTGGGGACAGGGATTATTACACTAATTAACAAGCATGCTTTCTTTCTTCTTCTCTTTTTTTTTTAAAAAAAAGGCTATCTAAGGTACTCATGATAGCATGTTTTTTCTGCAATGATACTTGAGATCAACTAAAAACCATGCCTTTTATCCCTATGGCACTAGTGTGTAGTACTACAATGCAATTCCATGTTCATATTCTTGTGGTCTGCTAGCAGCTAGCATTACTTGAAATTAAAAAGAGCTAGTGGGTCTCTGATGATGTCGGGTGGCTAGTGGTTAGCTTGTTAACGCAGCATAGCCTAAGCGTGCCACCCTCCAAGTCCCCAACATCCACGTCTTCCATTTCAGTTCCTCCCCCCCCCCCCCCCCAAAAAAAAAAGTCTCTTTTAATTAGGTTACAAAGTCCCTGTCAACCCTTCTGCTGCTCCATGATTCTCTCCATTCATTTTTTTATAATCATGCATGTAATCATCATTTTGTATCGTCTCTTCAGAGGGAAAGACGGTAATGACCTTCCAACTTTATTTACGCAACGTCCATTTTGCTAATTATGTAGGCAGATCTTCAACTGCCCTAATGAAATTTAGGACTCCTTAATTCGAAGATACGCGGCTCTCCTGCGTTTTCATGAAAAAAGAAATTTAGCACTTTTGTATCAGTAATCTTGTCTCTGTGCTGAGTACTTTCGGAGCCAGCTAAGATCTTCATTTGCACTAATTATGCCGTAAAGTATAGTACTCCGACCCTCGACAGTAGAGTCCATGAACAGGCTGTTCTAGGTACACAGTAGTTAGCTTCACTGGCCAGCATTAGACAACTGTACCTAAGCTTGCACTAAATAAAAGGAAAAAAAATCCACAAAGACAATGTCTGCTCTAGCTTTGAGCACCATACTTCCTTCTTTTTGGTATATATAAAACCCAATTAAATCCTTGCATTTTGCATGATTGGTTGTTGTAGTACTGCTAATCCAGCAATCATCATTCCATTTGGAAATGGAAGAAGAGACCCGGCCAAGGTCAGTTTAGTAAATACACCTGGCACGAAAAAGAGTGTCAATGCACCGACTACATTCATGCGTTGCACATTTATGAAAATCAGGAGAATTTCATATCAATCCCCCTGATTGCCACCGTTGGGTGATGCGTTGCCACCGTTGTTCAGAGCGTGTGCGTGTTCAAACGTTCTTTCTTCGGAATGATACGCAGCTCTCCTATATTTTTTTAATCCCCCTGATTGTCTCAGTCAGCAACCACCGCATACCGGCCAGTTTCTGGAAAAAGAAAGAGCAGCTAGCACAACACACCATCCTGCTGCTGGCTTCATCCATTCTTATACCCTCCTCACCCAACGCGAAAGCAAATGGAGAACAGCTTGTTGCTGTTAGCATCGTTGCAGTTGCAGAACCAGAGGGAGAAGGAGGAGGAGCAGGAGGAAGCAGAAGGAAGGCGAGGAGGAGGAAGCAGCTGAGCCGGAGGTAGAAGAAGCATGGATTGCTGCATCTGCAGTCCCATGGCCACCATGTACAGGCTTCCGAGGAACGCCATCTGTGCTCCCTGCTATGAAGGTGCCAAGGCCATCATCGGCTTCCTGCTGAACAAGGATGAGCAAGAAGCAGATGGCGACGACCATGGTTCTGTCAAGTCCCTCGGGTCGTCCATGAAGCCTAACAGCTCAACCATGGTAAGAGCTAGCTCCTAACTTTCCTTACGGTTTCAGATGTTAGACATCTCGATCGATTTCATAAGGCCAGAATTACATGGCTGGCTGAATTATATGATTTCAGCCATTAATCTGTTCGTTGCAAGGTGCATTAGCTTATCGATCGACGTTTTGGTTTGGTGTGATAGCAACTGTTTGCCGTTAGTAGAGCTGCATGTCACCATCGCAGTTGTATGCTTCAACTGAAAGGTTTTGTTAGAGAATTCCCTTCTGTTTTGCAGCCAAAAAAAAACCTCAGGAATTATTTCTGATTTATCCATATTCAGTAGCAAAAAATGACACTAAAGTCAGAGGTGCTAGTATGATTTTTGCCAGCATAATTTTTGTGTGTGTGTGTGGTTGAATGCAGGGGATGAGACATGCATGGGAGCTGGTGAAGAAGGAGATGAGAAGCAGGGAGGAGACCAGCCAGAGAGCTGCCTTCCTCCAGCAAGGCTTGGCGCTGGCGTGGAAGGAGGAGCTGCACACCGACATCGTCGTGAAACCCGGCACTGGGGCCCCAATTCCAGCCCACAAAGCCATCCTGGTGAGTGGGCCTTTTAGCATACTGATGGGCCTCCACTGAAGTTTAAATTAAGCCCACCCAACTCGTGCTCGCGCAGGCCGCGAGGTCCGAGGTGTTGCGCCACGTCCTGTCCGGCGACGAGCACTGCAAGGCCGCCGCCGGCGACTCCATCTCCCTCCCCGAGCTCTCCCACGACGAGCTCTCCCTCCTCCTCGCCTTCCTCTACACCGGCGCCCTCGAGCAGGAGGACCTGCCGGAGCGCCACCTGCACGCGCTGCTCGTGGCGGCCGACAAGTACGACGTCCCGTTCCTGCGGCGGGCCTGCGAGGCGCGGCTGATGGCGGCGGCCGTGGAGCCCCGGAACGTGCTGCGGACGCTGGAGGTGGCGGACCTGAGCTCGAGCGCCGCGCTCAGGGAGCGCGCCATGCGCACCGTGATGGAGCACGCGGCGCAGGTGGTGTTCTCGGCGGAGTACGAGGAGTTCGCCGTCAGGAACGCGGGGCTGTGCGTGGAGATCACCCGGGCGCTGGTGGCGGCCAACATGTCGCCGGCGGCGACAACGACGACGACTAATAAAGCACCGTGCATAGAGGATGTTTGATCATACTCCTATGTAGGAAGGTTCTTTTGCATTAGTTTTTGAGTGACGTACCATCTGTAATTTGATCATACCCATCTGTAATTTCGATAGAGGATACCATTGCAAATTAACAAGACTTGCATTGCTGTAGTAGTGTTTCATTGTGAAACCATGCTGAGGAACAGAAAACAAACTTCAACTCCATGAATTCCTTGGCCAAGCTTGCGCTAGCTCCAAGGACCAATGGCAAGTTCCGGTTTCCTTCATGATCTTCTAAGGCTGCTTTCTTCTTCTCCTTGCCTGATGACATATCTCCCTCTCTCTTCACATACCCAGAGTCTGTAATGAGGATTTCAGGAAGTAGCTCCTCAGTTATATACATATATACAAGGACTAAGTAGCAGACAATATGGTGTCTCTTTCTCTTTTTTTCTCCCCTTTCTTGAAGATCAGTGAACTGTACTGATGGATCATTGGGGTGCATCAACACGGTTTCATCAGAATCATAAAACTACGGATTATTGGCTTTTTGAGGTTATAGACGATCGAAATGCATGCAGGTGATCATGGACATATATACATGCATGCTACAAGGTCTCGTGGGGGGCGTGAGCTGGACGTGCCTCCAAGCTGCCTCTCACGGGCTGCTGCCCGACGATGCCTTGTGTTGTGTCGTATGGCTATGGCTGTCTCCCATGCCCAGCTTTAAGACTGAAAAAAATTGGATGATCGTCGATCAACGGCAACACTTTCCCTGTATGCACGTAGATAAATATACTTTTAGTTTCCTTCCCTGCTCATTTTCTGTTGGTTGTCAGTTGTTTATCTCTAGGGTACAAAATCTAGACAAGATAATCCGTGTGCGTGTGCCCGATTTGCCCGCGTTGAACTTAACTTTCCATCATTTCTTCTTCTTAATACAAAAAATACGCAGCTCTTCTGCGTATTCTAGAAAAAATTAAATATACTTTTACCCGCAATGGGACCATACGGAACAAATTTTGGTAATACAGATGCAAATTGCTCTTGGATGTAGTGTCGCGGACAAACATAGTTAGTTTAGTTAAAGTAATTATCAGCAGCAGAACAGCACGGGTGTTTGGTCTAGTGGTATGATTCTCGCTTCGGGTGCGAGAGGTCGCGAGTTCGATTCTCGCAACACCCCCACCATTTTTTTTATTTTTTTCCTCCGTTGCAACAGAATTCAGTTTTCCAACATCATGGCTGCTGCGGGCTGAGGACGGAGGGGACACGCGGCCAGCATGGCATTGGGAGATCTCATGGCCTCCAGGCTCGTCCACTCCTCGTCCTCTCCGTCGCCGTCGCCGGCCGCGCCCCCGGCGCCGCTGCCGAACCACCACCACCAGCACAACAACCACGTCACGGATGACCTCCCCGTGGCGAACGGGCCGGAGCCCAGGAATGGGCTCGAGCCCGCCGAGGTGGAGAAGCCGGAGCCCGTGGCGTACCTGCCCCAGGTGGTGGTGCTGTGCGAGCAGCGCCACGAGGCGCTCGACGAGGCTGCGGCGGCCGCCGCCGGGCCCTCCACCACCGGCCTGGTCTCCAAGTGGCGCCCGAAGGACCGGGTAATGGATGCGATCACCAGTATGCGGATGCTGTTTCTACTGATTCTGCTATATTACTTGATTGCTCGCTAGATTGGGCGCGTTTCGGCTTCTCGGGATTCATAGGTCTGCGATTAGCTGAGCTTAAAAATTGTAAATTAGGGGCAGCGGCTGCCGGCTTGTCGGGTGAAGTGGTTATGGTACCAGCAAACTCACTCAACATCATTAATCAATTTCGGTTACGAAAACCATTTAACTGCAGCGCTGCCAGATGGAATGAGACCTCGAAAGTCATGGGATAAGTAATGTTTCGATCACTAGTCTTGTAAGCAGGATAATCTTCTGCTTCCCAAGTGTCTCCAAAAGTTGCGGGGGCTCTCAGGGCCAGGCTTAAATATCGTCATGCTACTCCTTTTACTGTATCGCAGTGATTGGCTTTAATAATAATTAATACAAAAGGGGAATATTGTAGCCTGCCATGACATCAGACTCGTGCACATTTTTAATTTCATTACCAGTTAAGTAGATAACCAGTGTTATGACCAGTCTGTTTTTGGATAAAATTTCAAATTACCAAGTAAACAGTATTACCCTGGAGGCCTGGACTTACCTAACAGGTCCTTTCATTGTTGTGATGATTATGGTGGCCTCTGCATACCTACATATACAACACAATGGAAATTGCGCAATCCTCCAATGTTTTTGGGATCCACTAGTTGCTATTGCATTCAGAACGAATGGCTAGTCGCCCTTCCAGGCGACACTGCTTATCATTGACTGAGTGACTTGCATCACATTGTTAAAGAGATACGCAAGTTTCACTGGTGTACTGTTGGTGAAGCTGGAAGTTAAAACATGGACAAAACCTGGATTGTGGATTGTGTCGTTTAGTATCCAGTGGCCGACGTAAAGTTCCCTGCCCAAGTTATTAGTGTCAACAATGGAGGCTTAAAGAATGCTTATGAGATTCCACTGTAACAAATTACTATGTCATTATGGAATTTGTAGCTATTTAATGTTTCTATTGTCTCTGGCCATGAGATGATTCTCTGTATTTTCTTGTATGTTGACGGCATCTTTTACATGACATTTACCAATGATGGATTTGGTTGTACAGATGAAGACTGGATGTGTTGCACTTGTACTATGTTTAAACATAAGTGTTGATCCACCGGATGTAATTAAAATTTCCCCTTGTGCAAGAATGGAGTGCTGGATAGGTAAATTCTTATTCGATTCAGCTCATCTTCATATGGATATGCTCTGCGAGTTAGGATGCACTGGAACTGCTTTTCACCATTTGTATAAACTGTGTCTTGCTTTTCTCAGTGCCAAGTGAAATATTTTTAACTGGATGTAACAGCTACAATGAAACTGTCTGGCACCTACTGTTCCCATATGACATTATTTTGCTTCATTTTAGCTGATTTTATGCATCTATCCCATAGTTGAATGTGTATAACTGGCATTTGGTGGTAGATGAATTAAGACTTTGTAGTGTAAGATACTGCATCACTTGGAATTTTTTGTCGAGAAAGTGGAAAATTCACCGGATTTTAGGCATGATAATTCATATTTGTTGTTAGGTTTGTACTTAAATGCTGTTATTGCACTCGGGAATTGCCTTGACATATGTTCAATTTTGTTTCTTTCTTTTCAGATCCATTTTCAATGGCACCTCCTAAAGCCCTTGAAAATATCGGAAAAACATTGCACTCACAGTATGAACGCTGGCAACCTAAGGTGAGGAACTTGCTTTTCTGTTTAACGTCTGTGGTATTTTGAATTTTGATGTTGATTGTTTGCATCTTCTTGTCCTAAATCCTGATGTCACTTGCAGGCTCGTTACAAGCTTCAGCTAGATCCAACAGTGGAGGAAGTGAAGAAGCTTTGTAATACTTGCCGTAAATATGCCAGATCAGAGAGAGTACTTTTCCATTACAATGGCCATGGTGTCCCAAAGCCTACAGCTAATGGTGAGATTTGGGTGTTTAACAAGGTAAATGTTACTAAGACACTGTATTACTTGCTGCATGTACTTATCATAGGCGCTTCTCATGAAATGGTCTTTTTTGCATTTTGTTGCAGAGTTACACACAGTATATTCCCCTTCCAATTACTGATCTTGATTCATGGCTAAAAACACCTTCCATTTATGTTTTTGACTGCTCAGCAGCTGGAATTATTGTGAAAGCTTTTCTAGAGGTATGCTATACGCTTCATTAATGCATATTTCTCTTATTCTTGAAGTTGAAGGTAATCATGATTTATGTCTCTGTTTCTTTTTGGTTCCAGAGTTGTCTAATTTATGTAGTGATTTCTTTTTACTTCAGCGCCTAGACTGGAGTTCTAGCTCCTCTGCATCTTCACAGAAGGATTGCATTCTTCTTGCTGCCTGCGAAGCACATCAAACACTTCCTCAGAGTGCAGAATTTCCTGCTGATGTGTTTACAGCTTGCCTCACAACACCCATCAAGATGGCATTGCACTGGTTCTCTCCCTCCCTCTCCGATCTCCATTGTCTGTACTTTTTTTTATTTAACATCTTGTGCTTACATGGGGTCATGCCTATAAACTATGCAGGTTTTGTAAACGATCATTACTCCGAGGTTCTATGGATCATTCTCTTATAGACCAAATCCCCGGAAGGCAAAATGACCGTAAAACTCTTCTTGGAGAGCTGAATTGGATTTTCACTGCTATTACAGACACTATTGCCTGGAATGTTCTTCCTCATGGTATGGCGTCTAGGAGATAGATATAGTTCTTTTGAGAAAAATAAAATCAGAGAAGATTATTTGAGTTAAAAATAAATGTCTAGCTGTATTGGGTTTATGATAAAGTTTCACACTTTCACTGTGCAGATCTGTTCCAAAGGCTTTTCAGGCAAGATCTTCTGGTTGCTAGTCTCTTTCGCAACTTCTTGCTTGCTGAGAGAATCATGCGATCTGCTAATTGTTCTCCAATTTCTTATCCATTGTTGCCGCCAACACATCAACACCATATGTGGTAGCTAACCTGACTAGTTCTTATGTTGTTACATTAGTTATTCAGTGCATTTTGTAACTCACTAAATCTCAGGGACGCATGGGACATGGCTGCTGAGATTTGTCTTTCCAAGCTTCCTCAGTTAATTGCTGATCCAAATGCAGAGTTTCAGGTTTCCTACTTGTTACCTAGTCCTTTGAGAAATACAAAGTTGTTGTCAGTATTGTTTTGTCATCCTAATATAATCACTTCAGTATAACCAAATTTATCTGTCTTCTAATTCAAACCAGCCAAGCCCATTTTTTACGGAACAGCTGACGGCTTTTGAAGTGTGGCTTGATCATGGTTCTGAGGACAAGAAGCCCCCTGAACAGTTACCTATAGTTCTTCAGGTACAAGATTTTTATGTTACAGTTTCGTACAGGTCAATATCATTTGTAAAACCCAGTTTAACTCTGCTGAAGTACCTCATTGCCCTTCACTTCTATAATTCTATTTTAGTATAGTAAAATGTTTCGCATGTTTTCCCCTGTCTACCAGATTTCTTTTCTAGTTTTCCTTTTCTTACATCTTGTGTTTTTGTGCAGGTCCTGCGTAGTCAGTCACATAGATTTAGAGCACTTGTTCTGCTTGGAAGGTTTCTTGACATGGGACCATGGGCAGTTGATTTGGTTTGTAGTTGAACTCTTCTGCATGTACCTTTGTACAAGTGTTTGTTATTTATGCTCCGATGTGTCCAAACCGCTTTGCATCAATGTTTTAGGCCCTGTCTGTTGGAATCTTCCCTTATGTGCTCAAACTGCTTCAAACAAGTGCAATGGAGTTGCGTCAAATTCTTGTGTTCATATGGACAAAAATTCTCTCTCTTGATAAGGTATGCACTCTTCTGTGGAATCTTTTGAAGTTCCATTGTAATATAAGGTTCAGGTGTTAACCTTTATGCTTTTCCCCGAATGGCAGTCGTGCCAGGTTGACTTGGTTAAAGATGGAGGACATGCATATTTTATCAGGTTTCTTGACAGTTTGGATGCTTACCCAGAGCAGCGTGCTATGGCTGCTTTCGTATTAGCAGTTATTGTGGATGGGCATAGAAGGGGTCAAGAGGCCTGTATTAATGCAGGTCTTATAGATGTTTGCCTGAGACATCTGCAACCTGAAAATCCACATGATGCACAGACAGAACCTTTGCTTTTGCAGTGGCTTTGTTTATGCCTTGGCAAACTCTGGGAAGATTTCCCTGAGGCTCGGTTACTTGGTCTGCAATCAAATGCACCAGAAATTGTAGCTTATTTGTTATCAGAGACACAACCTGAGGTACAATGCCTTCATATTTCATCTGTTCTCCCCTTCGCTTACTTCACAAGATATTTAATCAATATTTTGGTCTTGCCAGGTCAGAGCTTCTGCTGTTTTTGCATTAGGGAATCTCCTGGATATGGGATCAACATCATTAAACGGTGTCGATGATGATTCTGATGATGACGAGAAATTAAAAGCTGAAACAATTGTCGTTCGAAGCCTTCTGCAGGTCTCCTCAGATTGTAGCCCCCTTGTTAGATCTGAGGTTGCTATAGGTATGTGCATTAGAAAATATATCGTTTTTCATATAATATTCTTTTTATTGTGTCGAACATAGAATATTCTTTTTAACCTTTTGGAAACCATTTTGAGTTGACCTGATTATTTTTTTTCCAGCGCTTACTCGGTTTGCATTGGGTCACAATAAGTATCTCAAATCTGTTGCTGCTGAGTATTGGAAACCTCAAACCAATTCATTGCTGAAGTCACTGCCGTCACTAGCCAATATAAGTAGTCCAAACAATGCCTACAGTCCCAACAACATTCGACAAGGCAGCAGTGGCCTTGGTTCTCATATTGGTCCTGTGCTAAGGGTTGGCAGTGATAGCAGTGCCACTGGCCGTGATGCAAGAATTTCTACGAGCAGCCCGATTGCAACAAGTAGTATCATGCATGGCTCTCCCCAGTCAGATGATTCTTCCCAACACTCTGATTCAGGCATATTACTGAAAGAGAATGCAAGTAATGGTGGTCTCAGCTACAACAGATCGAGACCTGTTGATAGTGGCATTTATTCTCAATTTATATCAACTATGTGTTCTGTTGCTAAAGATCCTTACCCAAGAATTGCAACTATTGGTCGGAGAGCACTGTCCCTTATAGGTGTTGAGCAAGTGGTAATGAAAAATAGTAGATTTAACAGTGGAGGTACACATCAAGGAGAGACATCTGCACCTCCATCAAACTTTGGCATGGCACGCTCTTCTTCCTGGTTTGATATGAATTCTGGTAAGTTGTAAACTTGTAATCACTCACTTTCCTTGCTGTGTTTGGAGGTTGGAACACCTCAGTTTTGTGCACTGGTTGTTGAGGGGAAGTCAATAATTATTGAATGAGTCTTCCAATATTTTGCAGGAAACTTCTCAATTGCATTTAGGACACCTCCTGTTAGCCCCCCTCAGCATGATTATCTTACAGGATTACGCCGAGTGTGTTCTATGGAGTTCAAACCACATCCTATGAATTCACCTGAGGGCTTAGCTGGTCCCCTTTTAAGCTCTGTTGCGGCTCCCAGTAATGCTGAACTAAGTATACTTCCCCAATCAACAATCTACAACTGGAGTTGTGGTCACTTCTCTAGGCCACTTTTAACTGGTTCTGATGATAATGAAGAAGCCAATGCTAGAAGAGAAGAGAGAGAACAAATTGCATTAGGTTGCATTGCTAAGTGCCAGCGATCCTGTACGTGGCAGATACATTGATTTGCATTACATTATTGTTATCGATACTCTTGCTTATTTATCTGCTGTTTTTTTTCTTGTTGCTGACCATGGGAATAGCAGCTTGCAAGATGACAAGTCAAATTGCTAGTTGGGATACAAGGTTTGAGACGGGTACAAAAGCAGCATTATTGTTGCCATTCTCTCCAATCGTCATTGCAGCTGATGAAAATGAGCAAATAAGGTGAAATTATTATTGCAATTTGAAATTCTAGTGCTTGAAATGCACTGCTGCAGTTGTGCTAAAGTTCTGTCTCATGTCAGAGTGTGGAACTATGATGATGCGCTACCAGTGAACTCTTTTCAAAACCATAAGTTGTCCGAAAGAGGGCTATCTAAACTCTTGCTTATCAATGAGCTTGATGAGAGCTTGCTTTTAGCTGCCTCAAGTATGCCTCTCTTCTCTATGTTTTTCCTTTTATGCATATCTTCCTCCATTGCACTATCTAATTTTTATGTTGCAGGTGATGGAAATGTACGTATATGGAAAAATTTTACTCAAAGTGGAGGACAAAAACTTGTAACTGCTTTCTCATCGGTTCAGGGTCATCGAGCTGCTGGTCGCAGTATTGTGATCGACTGGCAGCAGCAATCTGGTTATCTGGTACTATTCTGTTATTTTCCCAGTCGTTCGGACTTCGGTTTTTATTTTATGCATTTTAGGTTGTTCTAACTTCTGATACATCTGGGTACTTGCTTCCTTTTGTTGCCCAATAGTATGCATCTGGTGACATGTCTTCTATCCTGATATGGGATCTTGATAAAGAACAACTTCAGACATAAAAACTGTATCAGTAGCAGTTCGTTTCGCCTATCTCTTTTCTTTCCTTCAGGGACACTAACCTGTCAGACATGGATGGATATCAGTGGTCTAAGTAGGTACTTCCTTTATTTATTTATTTTTGGTACTCGGTGTCATGTGGAGTTTTCTCAAAGATCAATTAACAGAGGGAGGATTACTCCAAAATTATAAAGAGCACAGCTTGCGGAACCCAAATATATCAAAGGAAGTATCGTTTAAATATGAAACTAGATATTGAATATCTTACCACAACTTTTGCTCTTGTGATTGACCTCGTCTTCGAGTCAATAACATAAATCTCCTCAAAATCAAGGAAAAAATCTGGGTCATCAGCGCGCCTGTTTCTGTAGTGTTTGGTTAAGAAAACCTGCAATGCAAAATAACATGAGGCATATATTCTGAATATGAAAATTGTAAGGCCATAAGCACAAATTCTTAATGCATCATAACATGGAGAAGCAATCTACCAGTGTCAAACTATGCTGTACATAAACAGCCACGCTTCACATTCCAGGGTAGAATCGCGTTAAGAGTTAAAATTGTCCAAATAGAAGCTCACTGATTGAGGGTAAGCAAAGCAGGGTGGTACAGAAACCTAGGTGGACATCTCTAATTCAACTGATTTGGACAATCTGGAATGAACAAGATCCAGGGTCTTCAGAAACAAAGATATTCTGGGATTGCTACTACCATTAGCAGTGCATTCTTGGTATGGTTCAAAGCTGGGACACCCAACCTAATGCTGCTATCCCGTAATCTTAGTCTGTAATATGCCTTGTTTTTCTGCTGTAACAGCCTCTTAATCCCTCATAGCACTCTGATTGTAAAATTTTGTTGTAAGAGGTCACCATCTGCACTTTCTTCCAATCTTGCTAATTAACACATACTAGCAGAAATGCCCGTGCGTTGCTACGGGTCATTACTTGCTCTCACGTTATTATACGTTTGTTCATAACACTTCAACCAATGTCTTTTCCATATGCTGATCAACCAACACATCGCAGAGAGAAGAAAAGTTCATATGAAATGCAAGGCAATTTTGCTAATTGGTACGAGTCTGCAAATGCTGAAAAAATAAATATTTCAAAAGTTCACACGCAAATAGAAAAAAAAACTGCAGATCTCTTGGTGGGAGTTGTTTTCCATCAAACAGTAGGATATGTCATGTCTTTTACGAATTCTAGGTGATCAGGAGCCAAACGTGAAAATTCACCTACTACACCTCATCCAGGAAAGAGAGCACCAGAGACACAGGGGAAAAACTAATTGAAGTTTTGAACATCAGAAACAAGACGCACCCACTGCATATGGGAAGATTAGTCCACAAACTCTGCACCACGGCTCCTGCAATTCTCCCAAGCCACCAGCCATTTACTCAACATCCTGGGCATATTCACAGAAAAATGCCCAAACATCCATTCATTAGTAATCTTCCTTCTAAGAAAAAAATTATTAGTAACCAAAGGCGATAAATTATTTCATATTATTTAGTAGATATTAAATTTTCAAAAGTCAATACAAATTATAGATAAATAGTATTCTAATCTTACTGGCAATGTACACAAATATACAGTACATCTATGTTGATGACAGTGTGTTGCTGCAATAGAAAAAAAAAGAGTTCAATGTAATAAATAACATGAAAAACGTGATGTTTTGACCAATATGCATCGCAATCTACTGATCTTATAGCAACATAATATTCTTAGTGCTCGTGAGATACGCACAAGTTTTCAAAAAATATAGTAGACAAGAATTTTATATTCATATTAAATTTAGATGGAGGCACAATTACTTTCATCCCTTGAAGTTCTCATGAATAAAATAAGATGCAGCTCTGGTGCCTTCATGTCTTTTTCTGCTTTGCTAATCTTCCCTTCTAATTCGGCTCTCGAGTGTCTTCTCCTTTGCCCTTTTTTCAGCACAACACATGAAAGCACCCTCTTTTTGTACATTATTATTATATTATTTATAAGTGATAAAGATGGATGCACCTACATGGTTTGAATCAAAAAGCCAAAACTCAATCAAATGTTAACCTTAGAGTTATGCCAGGCACGTGTTTTTAAGTAACTTAATAAATAAGAATTCTATATTCATATTAGATTTAGCAAAGTGCAACACACACATATATAAAAGAATTTCAAATCTTCGAGAAGTCAATTCCAATTAAATTTCCTTGATCCATACACATGAGCCATTAGCTCTACAGTCATGAAACAAAGAAATTAATGGCATCTGTCTTCACGGAGCTAGCTAGAGCATTGTGAGAGATCAGAATTCTTAATGTGAAAATTAAATTTCCTGGTCCATCAAGAAAACCCTTATATGTTGGACGATTAGTATCTTGCAGTATGGATGATTTGCAGTATCAAAGAACACAAGTTTTGACAGGGTGTCCATTATCTCAATAAAACCTACTTATGTGCAACAAAATGGTTCCATAAAAAAAGTGCAACAAAATGGCGAATAGAAATCAGACTTGAAATGAAAAGGAATGTTTCACTGAAACAAAAGCATTGGTAAGCAAACTTACCAGGGCATTTTTCATCGGTCGGCAAGCCTAGCTCCTGTTGCAAAACAATTCAACAGCCTTATCAAGATTTTAATATCATCCTAGCTCCTGTGCAATAGCAAAACAATTGAACAGCCTTATCCAGATATTTTGCAGCTAAGTAAATTTAACTATAGTTGATGATTAACTCCACCAACCAAGGAGGAAATATAAGGGAAGAACGTAAATGTCCAAAACTGTGAGGCCATGTGAGGCAGATAGATACCTACTGCAGGTTGGGTCCTCACCGGAATCATCACTGATTGTCTCATTTCTGGTAACCACATTTCCTCCTATGATCTCATGAAGCCAAACCTGATGGGAAACAAATGCAGAAGAAATAGATAATGTAAGAGTAGTCTGGAAAAAAAAGCTTCAGCAGCCAGATGCATTTTTTTCAATTCCTTTTATGCATACCTCTCTAGCACAATGGTGATATGTCCATTGACCTAGGTAATAATAGTATGGTGGCAAATGTGGCACAATATCATTCTGATGGGTCACGCAGATTGTTCTAGGGACTTGAGCACCAAAGTTACATTCTAATTCTTACTTAACCAACATATGAATTGTATTCCCACTATAACAAGTACTGCTAAGTCCACAACTGAAAAATCATAGCGCCAACAGAAGGAAGTTCAACAAAAGGAAAGGAAAAGGAGCAAGTATAACATGTTCGAACGGCTGAGTCAAGGAAAAAACACATATGACACATCATACAGAAACGAAAGCATTACTGAATCTTTGTGGACCTGAAACCATTACTGGACCTAAAACTGTAGTTTCCCATTTTTAATAAAAGTAGACATGAATGTGGTCGCCAGTAGCCACTATCTTTAAAAAGGAACTGCAGACATATAAAGAGTTTTGTGCAGAGAGTAAGACTACCTTCATAGCCACCATACACTGGATCTTCCGACAGTAAATGAGGTGTGTACAGATCAACAAAACTGCATCCATATGCTTCAAGAACAATTTTAGCGGCTGATTCAACATATATAAGGTCGTGAACAAAGTAATATTTCTTTCAATTTGCTGGCTGGAGCAACCTAAGCACAATGTAAAAAAATGATTTCATACTTTCAGAACAAACGCACCTGAAACAACCAAGCCCAGCAGCTAGATGACCAGCAAAAATATAGAGCAGAGTATGATGGGATAAAAATATACCATTATGTCCGTGGTCACAGTATCTGATGCCCCTCCAAATAATCACCACAGAGGGATGTGAATGCTGTTAGCAACCGCGTCAATCAGTGCCATCTCCACTCCTGCTGTAGCCTTAATTGGAAAACAATTACAATCAAATACACATGGAATGGGAAATCTTTGTATTTGATGTGTAAACAGCAACCGAACACTTGAGTACACATATGAATATCAGAAACAAACATTAATCCATGCCTATTTTTCCATTTATTCATCAACGGTCTTTTTTTATAAATGGAACCTTTCTACATGAGCTAAACAAAATAATCGATTTGTCACATGGAAAGGACCTTTATGCTTATGTAGGTTTTTTTTTTTGGATACAAAACTGGTTGGTTTAGTGGCTTGTATTCTGAATGAACTGCTCTAAGCTTATAACTAACCAAACATTTTTTTTCAGGTTAAATGGGTTTTCAAGGACGATTTCACCAGGCCAGTTACCATCCAGAGCAAATATTAGCGGATATAACCAAGCTTGGTTTTCAGTTACGCTTCCTCTGAAGGCCATCTCACATTCATCCCTCTCACATATTTCATGCCACTCACCTCGTAAGGATGGCAACAAATTAGATCCTCCGAAAGAAACAAAATCTTTCAGTAATTCATGGCCTGAAAGGCAATTCCCATCTACATCGAAGCCTATACTTCAAAGTGCAGTCACCCCATCAACATTGGGATCACCACGTTCAACAATTTAAGATTTCCACAACATCCTAGACTTTTCAACGCGAATCGCACGTTCTTCATCTCAAGATCAAGCACCTGTCAACCTAACTGCAACAGAATGCAAATTTTACTAACCTGCGAGCCGGGCGAGGGAAGGTGCGGATTCCTCACCGATGCAAAGGCGTGTCCATGGAGGACACCGGTGACCTCGTCGAGCAGCGCGCCGAGCGACGCCGCGGGCCTCGAGCGCGGCCGGCTGGTCCTCGTCGACGACGGATGGCAGCACGGGCGCCTCCCGCACCCGACGGCGCCGCTGCGGAGCTCGACGCGCACGGCGACGTTGGAGACGGCGTCGAGGCGCGAGGACGCGATGGTGAAGGGCGCGGCGAGCGGGGCCCCCTCGGTCGCCGCGACGTCCACGGAGAATGTCTGAGGGTGGGGAGGAAGGGGATCGACGGGAGGTTGGAGGCGTGGAGGGATCGATCGGAGGGCACATATGGCCGCGAGGGGGCGGGCAGGTGGCGGCGGTGCAGGGCAGGTGGCGGCGGCGCAGAGCGAGCGAGGAGAGAAGGAGTTCGGAGCGGGGCGCGGCTCGGAGGGAGGGGGCCGCCGGTCGCCCGCTCCGCCGGCCACCGTGAGGCCGCTCCGCCGCCCGGCTCCCCTGCTCCACCACCACCTCGGAGCACCTCCCCGCCGCCCGGGTCCCCCGCTCCGCCCCTCCCTGCTTTCTGCTGCCCCTCCCTGCTCTCCACCGTCATCGCCCCTCCCTGCTCTCCACCGTCGCCGCCCGCTCCTGCCGGATCCAGATCCGGCACCCCGATGACACCTTCTCAGACGCCGATGAGCTCCGGCTGAGGCCGCGCGCAGGGGCAGCGTGGGGGAGCGTCGGGGCGCCCCGCTCCAGCCGCCGCCCGCCAGTCCACTGCCGGGCGGCGCCGGGTCCGGAGCCGGACGGCCGGACGGAGTGCGCCCAATCCCCCTCCCCTCTCTGTTTTATAAGCTTTTTCCCGTTTAACCCCCTCCCTTCCCTTCTTTTTCCACCCGAGCCATTCCTCTCTTTACAATATGGACTGCGGGTTGATTCCTTGAAAGTTGAGGGGTTTTTTTGCAAAATGACCACGACGTACGAAAATCCAGGCAGAGGCGTTACTTGCTTTAATAATAGGTAAAGATAAAGATAAAGAAAAGCACACCATTGCCTTCCATAGAAGTAAAAAGAGAAACCTACGCCGTTTACTGTTCATCTATCTATTCCTATGTTAGGATATTCAGTACTTGGGCCACTAGGATACAGACGAGTATAAATTCAAAGCCGGTGCATTAGAAATAAAACCTCTGCAGAATAACTTTTAAGATGCTTCACTAAATCAACTTCACAAGAATAGTAGCTTACACATAAGTGCTAAATATGGGTAGTATAACTTGCACAGCACATTTACCAAGTCTACCTTGCCTTTTGACAGAACGAAGCATAATAGGGGTGGTAGGGGAAAAAAGACTAAAGAGAGAATACCTTCATGATTTCCCTCAGTCTTGTACAGGGGATCACGCAAATGCTCAACTGGTGGCTCAGTCACGTTGTAACGGCTGAAATCTTTCTTTGTGCACCTCACGTACTAAATGAAACAAGGAAACCAACAATTACGCCTCAATGCCAGTTCATATTCAGCAGAAATACGAAATGACTGAAACTTGAGTGTGCACCTTCTGTGGCACTGGGGCAAGAACCCTTGGAATGGAGTAGATATCAGTGTCTGGCGGCGTGACATACATCTGTTGCACAGGAGATGTGATGTTCAGCAAAATGAGCAGCGTGCAGTTGACTCAAGAGACTCATACCTGTGATCAATTTGGATAGAATCGCCAGATACGTGTTCGATGAAATGTTTCAGGGAATGTTTAATGAAATGCTGCAAGATATTGTCACAAAATGCACTAGCCGGCAGAAAGTAATGTGGGGATGGCTGGATGGATGGATAGCTTACCTCTCTGAAGTCGAAGACGTCGTCGTCGGGGTCCGGCACCTTTCGTATAAGGAAGTCGCAGTGGAGCAGCCTGATCTTGTGGAACTCGTCCTCGTCGACGGTGTAGTCTACGACGGTGTCGGAGGCGGAGTCCTGCGTGGAGACGAAGCTCTCGGCGGCGACCATGGCGATGTCCCCCTCCTCCCCGTGCAGCGAAGAAGAAGGCAGCGGCGGCTTGACGGGGGCGAGGAAGCGGTCGTAGGCGACGTCGTAGTCCTGCTCGTTGTCGATGTCGTCGTCCTCGCCGACGCCGTCCGCGTCGTCGGCGTCGAAGTCGCCGAAGTCGTCGTCCATGTCGTCCTCGCCGTAGGCCGCGGTGACATTGCGCCGGCGGCGCGGGAGGGGGGCTGCGGCTGGGATGGCGCGGAGGGAGAGGGAGGGTAGAGGGGGCAACGCGTTAGGCTTGGGCGGCTTGCCGGGGAAGCGGCGGCGGTGGTGTGGATAGGGGCAGGAGGAGGAGACGACGAGCGGAGTGGTGGTCGCCATTCCCTCCCTGCAGTTCTCGCGCTCCCAACCCCTCCCCTATATATAACCCAAAGGATCCCAAACGCACCAGGCAAGCCCAATCCCATCCCATCGCGCCGGCCCCGCTTGCCCATGCTTAATATTGCAAATATTACCGCTAATTCCGGTAAATTCAGTAGTTACCGCTAATTCCGTTAAATTCAGTAGGGGGATAGGTAAGGTACCAATTCCCTGCATTTGTAGTCATAGTGGACACAAGATAAACTGCCAACACACAACTTCAAGCTGTCCAATAACCCTGTCAAGAAATCAACTATAAAATACAAACATGTGAAGATGCACAATCCCACAGCAAAGTTATTATTAATAAAAAGAACTGTCCGACTGCGAATACATAACTCTAGCACATCCCCGTAATATTATATTGCAGAGCTAAAGATTGGACATGAACCAGGAGCCAGCACAATCATTGAATAATTAAGATAAACATGACATCTGAAGCTCAACAGCATGGCAGCTACAAGGCTCCAAAACATGTAGCTTCACTGTGGAGGGGACCATAGGCTCGATATACCTTCTGATAGCCATGACCCCTCTGTGACCTTCCATGACGAGGTACCTATCCAGTGAGGAACATTTGCCAGATTTGTTGTAAGGATGAGAACACCTGAAACCACTCTGAGGGGCCTCCAATGTCAAGCACTCAAGTGACATCACACTCCTGAGAACATGGCATGTCAACTCAATCAAGCTCTTTGCAGAGCTGAATCCTGTGATCTTCACACTCCTAAGGTTGTGATGCTGCAGTCCTTGCATGTGCCTCAGATCCGCAGGATCTTCGAAAACCGAAACATTCTTCATGTATAGCTGCAATACCTATGTGATACAAAAGGACATAATTAAGTCATGTTTCCACCATAGCTACTAAATCATAGCAATATGAATGCCGACTCACATTCAAGTCAAAAGTCTCCAGAGAAGGAGCAGCATCAAAAAAGGAAACCAAGGACAAATAATCATAGTTTGCCGCAGTAAGAGCAATGCTCAAGTGTCTGAGGCGAAGGAATTTACTTTGCAGCATTGGTGCATGGGCCCTCTGCATAAAAAGGTCAGACCATCAGATTAATTATGCACCAAGCAATAGATTGTATAGTATCATAAGATATGCCTATAACAAGTCAACAGTCAGCTAAAGGATCCAATGATCCATACCTCTGTTTGTGAATTTAAGGCAAGAGCTTCAAGATTTGGCATGCTGGATGGAGGTTCAGTACGAGCATAAGAAACTGAACCCTCCATTTGCAAAGTTTTTCCAAGTGAGAGTTGTACTGCGCTGTACCCTCCATATGAAAAGCTGGAGATATTTGGTGCTTCATTGTCTATCACTCTCAGATCGATGCACCCGCTTACCTCCAGGTAGTTGAGGTGCTGCAGTAGGCGAGGTACCTTCAGGTAAACTATCCCATAGCAGCACCTGAGTTCCAACCGCTCCAAAGCAAGAGAATGGGAAAGAACGAACCCTAACGCATCCCCTGTGGTACGCACAAAACAAAGATGTAGTCTTATCAGACTTCTAAAACCGAGTGTCACTTTTGGGCGGAAGGAACAACAGCCAAGGTGAAGACATCGGATTGAGTCTCCACTCCCATTCAACAGAAGTGAGCAAGGGAAATTGTAGTTTGCTCCGAATGGGGCAAATATAAGTGTGAGTTCTTCAATCCCTGGTGTAACGGCTTTCTGAAGCCACTTGTTGAGATAACGAGAGTCCTTTGCACTGTAATCTGAATCAATCTGAAGCTTGAGCTTCTTCACACCAATGCCTGAGTGCTTTTTCAGAATGTGATCAACTTTAATATAGAAAAATCGACCTGATTCATCCTTTTGACATGCATTTTCAATCAAGCCGAATGTATCCTTGCTGAAATTGAGGTTGGGATGGGATCTCCAGGAATATAGAAAGGAACGAGACACACAGGCAGCTCGAGCAGCATCTCGCATTGGCATAAGGGAATGTATATGTTGCCAGATGTGCTGCATGCACAAGCATAGGAGAGAAGAGATCAGTTTAACATCAGGATTGTAGCAAATGGTTGATTTAGATGGAAGGAAAAGAAACATGAGTAACCTACGGAGGAATATTGTAACCCAGGTGCAGTGCTATGTGCCTGATTACTCTATACTTGATGATTTTAATAGAAAAACATACTCTTACCCTAATCAGTCATGAAGTGTGGTTTTCATTTATTTTTTGTATTTGCGCCAACTAAGATGGAAGCCATGATCTTTAATTGTCTAATAGCATGTTAAATCAATGGCAGCAAAGGAACGGGCATGAACTTTGCATAGGGTACCAATAGTACATCTGAATATTTTAACAGCCGGAAAGTCCACTTTGCCCAGGTAATGATGTAATATAATCAAATAATTCGGCAGCTACAGTATAAAATACATTGACATAAACCTTAGTGACCAGAGATAATAAAAGAAGGCCATCCTACAAGGTTATGCAGCTCACAAATTACAACGTACAGAAAGCAATGGTCTAGTGGAGATAAAATGTCAGATTTCATATAAAAGAAACATTTTTGAAATTGTACAATCTAGGGAAGAGAGACAGTATGAAGAGTAACTTGAGAACCTCCCAGCCTTAGAAAAAGCAACTTCTATGCATTGGGTGCCTGAGGTCAATTATTATGGAGACAAATTTTGTAGTGGAATAGAGCAAAGCTTCCTATGCAAAGCAGGGCTGTAGAAGGTTGCAGCATTTAACTATTTGCTCATAATCTTTATTTAGCAAGCATTGGTAAGTTCACTGGTTTGTACGATTCAGGGCTTCAACCAGTCATCATGGAATTTGACTTGCACTAAGCGCTTCCATTACCAGCATTTTATATGTCATACCTCTGGAAGGCTTGGTATTTCATCTAAGTCAGCTACCTGAGAACCGTCATCTCTTTGGCAGGGTGAGCCCTTTCTTTTACCCCGTGAAGCAATCGATCCATCTGCAAGTCCAAATATGCATGGTTAAATGTATTTGAGGGAGGAAAGGCAAACCGAGCAATCCATATTTTTTATCTGTTAACCACCTTTTGGTGCAACTACCATAACAATTTGTTAGAGAAATCTTCCGCGGCATGCAAATTTTCTTTTTTTCCCTTTTCCCTGCATTGCGCAGCAATCTCAGATAAACCACCTTTAATCTACTGCGTTGCAAGTTTCATCTAGGATCTTACTTATACCAGTTTTATACCAATTTTAAAAAAGAAAGGAAAGTATGCTAACTCGATCCTTGCACCCAATATAAAAAGATGTTTGCTTTTGTATGTGTACAGATGAAAATCGAAACAACAAGGAGGGAGCCTTAGCCTACTGAATGAAACACGAAAAAGATACAACCTTTGTACGTATCCACTAACTAGTCTGCACGAAACTAAACATTAACCCAAGAAAACAGAGAAAGAGGCACATCTGGAGCAGCAATCAAGTCTGCCTGCTTGGCTTTGGCATCCACAGAGGGATGTGGGAGAGGAGCTAATCAAGAGAGGAGTGTGCTTACCGCGGGTTTGGGTTTGGGCGCGGCGGCGCCGCTCCTGGCCCTGCTGACGCAGCATGGACATGAAGCGGCGGCGGTACTCCTGGTCCTGCTGACGCTCGAGGCGCATCAGATCCAGTATTCCCGTGGTCGATTGCCCGCCCCTCGCTCTTGTGTTTCTGTCCTGCTCGATCTCCCGTCTCCGCCCTCCCTACTTCCCTAGTTGATTTGGATGTTGGGGTGAAGGGATCCAAATCCAATCCAGCAGAGCGCGCGCTCCCTCGTGAGCGATTTGGATTCGAGTGCGGCAAACGGCAAGTCGAGTCCGCGTCCCGTACGCCGCCATGGGGCAATTTAGGTAATTTACTGCCAGATACTTACGAGATAACTGCAGCATCCATGATATCAGAATGAGAGTTCAGGATATGCTCCTTCAATGGTAATTTTATTGCAGTTTTTGTACTAGCTGTGATAGTCTGCATCACCTGATATCCCTTGTATTTTATCAACTCATTTAATCGATCAACAATGTAAAGGAAACCATCTACATTCAAGTAGCATAGATCACCAGTTTTCAACCAGCCTTCTGATATATGATATGTCAAGCATGAAAGCGAAGGAAGTGCTGTTTTCAGACATAAAACACCATGTTGTCCACATGTCCGTAGGTCACTGGACACCGTGAGTCGGAAGTTCGGTGTGCACGATGTCTGGTGTACCGGTCTACTGGTGGATATTTTGTTATGGATGTAACCATCATCTCATGCCTAATTAGGTGTTTGAGTTAGCAGTAACCTGTTGCTACGAGCTAAGCTTGAGTGCAATATGATTTGATCTGTGATGTGTGTCCAACAGGGATTGAGGAAGGAAATCAGGTGCTTCACCATGAAGGCGCTCATTCTTGTTGGGGGTTTCGGAACCCGCCTTCGCCCTTTGACTCTCAGCTTCCCGAAGCCCCTTGTTGATTTTGCAAACAAGCCCATGATTCTGCATCAGGTAAATACTCCTTGAGCTGATATGAGCATTCTAGTATATTCTTCTTCTTCTTTCGTTTTGGAACGGGATATGAGCGTTGTGATATCAGATCAGCATTCCCGTACTGCTTTTATCTATTGGCATGAGCGCCATATTTTTGGTAGTCTGTTATCATTTGCCTTGGAACTAATAATGGGCTCAATACTAGATGTGGCTGTAGAGTTATAGTTCCTGTGGTATTTTTGAACCCAAGTCCACATCATTTAAGCATCCTTCATCAGTAGCTTTTGACTGTGTGCTGTGCATGTAGTTAGCTTACCATGCAACTATTACTTTCTTTAGCAGTAACGTCTTTTTTTATCATAAGATTTATGCATCAACTTGGGAAAATCATTATGTATTACATCATAAGTTCCTCTCCAAACAGATATCATCTCTAGGAATTTTGCTCTGTGTCCAAGTACATATGTAAGCACCAACAAAGTGCTCTTTTCATGTGTGGGAAGACGAAGAAACTTGGTTGCAAGAATTAAAACTTGCTCATTCTGTGCAGATGGAAGCTTTGAAAGAAGTTGGGGTCACGGAGGTGGTTTTAGCCATCAACTACCGCCCAGAGGTAGAATAACAGATCGTTCATATTTCCCACTGTCACAGCTAGTCTTAACTTCTATGATCTATCTAATTGGTGTGATCTGTATCTTCCAGGTGATGATTAACTTCTTGAAGGATTTTGAGGATAAGCTTGGCATCACAATTACATGCTCTCAAGAGACTGAGCCCTTAGGAACTGCTGGCCCTCTTGCTCTAGCAAGGGACAAGCTTGCAGATGGATCTGGTGAGCCATTCTTTGTCCTCAACAGTGATGTCATAAGCGAATACCCATTTGCTGAACTCATCGAATTTCACAAGAGCCATGGTGGTGAGGCAACAATTATGGTCACGAAGGTAAATTCTTGTTGGCCATTGTCTCGTGGAGTTAACTAATGTACATGAGCTGACTTTCTTTTCCATATAGGTGGATGAACCATCAAAATATGGTGTTGTGGTTATGGAGGAGGCAACTGGAAGGGTGGAAAGATTTGTAGAGAAGCCAAAAATATTTGTGGGCAACAAGATTAATGCTGGGATTTACTTGCTGAACCCATCTGTCCTTGACCGCATTGAACTGAGGCCAACATCAATTGAGAAAGAGGTGTTCCCTCAAATTGCAGCTGATCAAAAGCTCCATGCGATGGTCCTTCCAGGATTTTGGATGGATGTTGGTCAGCCAAGGGACTACATTACTGGTTTGCGTCTTTATTTAGACTCACTTAGGAAGAAATCAGCTGCCAAGCTGGCTTCTGGAGCACATGTCGTTGGCAACGTCCTGGTGCATGAGAGTGCCAAGATTGGAGAGTGTTGTCTGATTGGTCCTGATGTCGCTATTGGACCTGGATGTGTCGTGGAGGATGGTGTGAGGCTTTCCCGTTGCACTGTGATGCGTGGTGTGCGGATCAAGAAGCATGCTTGTATCTCAAACAGCATTATCGGGTGGCACTCAACTGTTGGACAATGGGCACGGATAGAGAACATGACTATCTTGGGGGAGGATGTTCATGTATGCGATGAAGTATACAGCAATGGTGGTGTTGTTCTCCCACACAAAGAGATCAAGTCAAGCATTCTGAAGCCTGAGATCGTCATGTGAGCTATCCTGTTTTAGCTGCAGTACATTCTTAAGTAAAAACTTTTACCCATGGAGGATTGCAAATCCCCCTTTTATAAACAATATAGCTTGGTGTCTTTGTCCTAGTGCAAACAGCTTGATATATCTGACAATGTATCCTTGTTCTTTGTTGAAAATTTTAGTGTACACTCATGAGTCACAAATAACAAGTGATTGTGATCTCTTGAGTTTCGAGGTTTCGGACTCTGGTGTCTGCGGAAGTTCAATAACATAGCGAGAATAAGTTTTAAAAAGGATTGTGGTTCAAGGTATCTTTAGGTGTGTTTGGTTTTGAGACGACATGGGTCGGGTCAGAGCCAACCCCTTCTGTAGGTTGGAGTGAATCCAGCTCGTGTTTGGTTGAGAGAGATGAGTTAGACCCAGTTTTTGTTTGGTTGAAGAGGTTGAGAGGGTTGGGATGGATGTCCTTTTAACACCATTAGTTGTGGGATCCACCTATCAATTGCGGGGTCCACCTGTCATCCCCTTCTTCTACCTTCTTCCTTCTCCCCGCACGCCCTCCTCTCCTGGCTCCTCCCGCGCGCCCCCTACTCTCCCTCGTCGCCACCGGCCCTTGCCTCCGCTGTGCTGGCGGCCTCCCCCGCGCCCCTGCGTTGCCGCTGCCGGCCCCTGCCTCCCCGGCACCAGCCCCTGCCTCCGTCGGCGCCCCAGCTCCTCCCCAGCGCCAGCCCCTGCCTCCGCTGCGTCGGCGGCCTCCCCTGCACCGGCAACCTCCCCCGCCATGTCCCCGCGCCCCTCCCCGTGCCGGCGACGCGCCCCGGCTCCTCCCTGCCCGACGAGCGCGGAGACGGAGCGCACAGCGTCGGATTGGGTCCGCCCGATTTGGTGGAATGCACTCGACCGGGATATTGGCAGATGAATATTCCCTCTCTGGGTCCGACCCAACCCACACCTTCTCCAACCAAACATAGGTCGAAGTGGGTCGAACCCATTCCAACTCACTCCGAACCAGTAACAAACACACCCTAACTTTGAGAAAGAGAACTGGGCTGGGCTGGGCCACCAAACATCTGCATGGACTCCTCCCTCCTCGTCCGCCTTTTGTTTGTACCCGGGACGCGACTTGTTAACCCTACCCCACCGCCGGTCATGGCGTCTGCAGCGGCGGCCGCCGGCGAAGCCTCCACCTCGGGGCCCGCTACGAGGGAGAAACCCATCGTCGTCCGGGTCAAGCGCAAGCCCTCACAGACCCGCCCGGATGCTTTCTGTGAGCTCCCCTCCCCTCTTCTTTTCCCTTCCTCCTTGAATTTCTACCCGATAAATAAAAGGAGCAAATTCTTTTTGTCTGCTCTATCAGGGCTAGAGATTAATGAGAGGCCGGCGAAGAAGGCGATGCTCGATTTCTCCAGCCTCTCCATCTCCGAGCCCTCCTCTTCCTCCGCCGCAATCCAAACAGAATGCAACTTTGGCGCCATGATACTTGCCAAAACGATTCTGCCACCGTGCATTGATACTGTAAATGTCGTTACCAAACTCTCCACATTCAGACGAAGAAGAATATAGACTGCAAAGAACATCCTAGTGTGGTGCTGCCTCCACCTGCAAAACGTCTTACTGTCTTGCCATGCACAAAGCTTCAGAGGAACAACCACGGGTCAAGAAGCTTCTTGTTCAACACATCGAGACAGTGCACCATTCTCAAGCTGTTGAAGATGTTTTGCACTCTCTTTTGGTAATATTCCTATCCTTTTACATTTGCTATTTTATTTTTCTGTTTCTTGTTAAATTGGCTTGGCCCAGACTTGGTATCTTAGCATGGCATAGCTGTTTCTTAGCTCATCTTTAAATTTCAGTTGATGTCTCATTTCTCATTAGCATTCTTCATGGGACCTCCTGTTATTTTTCTTTTCCGTGGACTCCATAAATATGTCTTTTAAATTTTAATCTCCATCACATCTTGAATGCTGTTTTGGAGTTCAAATACTGCAACTGAACAGCTTCTTTGAAATGAAAGAAATGTTGCCATTTGTACTTTAAATATTCACTTGCATGGAAAAGAGGACTCAGTTTCTGTTATGCATTAAAACATGGTTACACGATGGATGGATCAACAATACCTGTTCCATACAAATGTATAAGAGTATTTTTGGTAAAAAGTTACACTTGTTTTTGCAGCTTGCTGACTCAGCTATCAAAGAGATGAAGAGCAAGACAAAGGAGTGGAATGACAGAATCAAGCAAGACAAAGTAAGCAACAATTTGTGCTACTGTCTTCCAAATTAATTTTGTTTTTGCTGGTTCTCACAAGGATCATGTGCTAATCGAATCTTTTAGTTTTTACCTTGACTGTTGCTGTCAGTAGCATTTATGATCTTGGAAATAGTGTTTTTCGTATCTAGCTGTTGACATGAGTTTTAGTTGGTTAAATTCTAAAATGAACTGTTCTTGTGCCAACAGAAACCAGACCAGCTACGGTCAGCAGCCAGACAGAGGCATGAGGTACACACATCCTATTATTCTCACAGCAGTCAGTTCTTGAATCTCAATTCTCAAGTTTTGTACGAGTACTAATGAGGCAATGAGTTTGATGGACGATGTAGATCATGAAATGTGCCACAAATCAAGCATAGAATTAACTATAGGTGGAAACTAAGTGGTTGTTTGGATCTCATGAAAAGCATTTCTGTTTTAGTAAAACACGTTTTAAGAGAATTTCCCGTAAAACCAGTTTTAGTTACTTATTTAGTTGACCTTAGATTTTACCGGTTCTTTGTTTGGTTAGCCAACACGAAAATTAGTTTTAGCCGCACGTTGTTTGGATTAAAAAAAAATTATACATGCATCTCTCTCGACCTCTCCACTACACTCTCCTCTCGGTAGTATTCTGTGGGAACACTCAGGTCAGCCAATCTAGGTTAAAAGTGGTGCATCCCAGATGTGCTTATCGGTTGGGAGTTAAAAGCTAGGTATGCGGATACAACTACAAAGATTATGGGCTAAATTAACAATTCCATGGTGTACATTGCCAAACCCTGTTTCTGGACACTTGTTTGTGTTGAGTAATGTTGATGGTCTTAGTCTGATACAGGCATACACAAATATGTGGCTGTGTTGATTAACATTTGATAGTTTGCAAGTTACAAATAGTTTTTTGAGAGTAGCTAGCATAGAATTCCCAAGGATCTATTGTACCAAGCTATTCCCTTTTAGCTAAGTAGGGCTAATCCCAGTAGTTGCTATAGCATGGGCCTTGGCATGTTAGCTTGCCGGTTGCTCGTTCCGTCCCACAGCTGAATTTAGTCGGTTAAGAAGCCTGAACAAACTGTATCTTCATGCTGTCGATATTACGGGAGACGAGTTAGGGTGCCTTCTTTGCAATTCTTTTGCTTTGAAGCGTTTGGAAATCAGGTATTGTGATGGGATTATTTGCTTGAAGGTCCCTTTCATGCTGCAGCGGCTCAGATACCTAGAGGTTTTTGGTTGTGGCCAGCTGAAAATGATAGACAGCAAAGCTCCAAATATATCCAGCTTTAGCTACGAAGGAGATCACATTCAACTGTCACTTGGAGAAACATTGCAAATGAAGAAGCTAGACATATTCTTCCATGGCGCAGTTCATTACGCTCGTGTTTAACTTCCATCCAGCATGCCAAACCTTAAAACTGCTACTATATTTTCAAGCAGAGAGGTATACTTCAAAGTTTTCAGCAATATGCATGTTATGATACTACGGCAGTTATATCATGGAGTATAATTAATCTATCATCTTTATGCAGATGATCAATACACCAATGTTGAATAGCAAATATCTACACCTCAAGAAGCTAAATATTGTTCTCAGCGCTACGACCTTTCCTCCGACCTATGATTATTTTTCTCTGGTTTCCTTTTTTGATGCCTGTCCCTCCTTGGAGACTTTGGTCTTGAATGTAAGTTGCTGTCACGTTTGTATGGTATCAATAGCTACCGCAGCGGAACCATGACTATAATTATTTTTTCCCTTTTCCATCTTATAGGTATCACAGCGGAAAATGGAGCATATCTCCATATTCACAGATCCCTTGGATCTGAGGAAGATGCCAGGACAGCAGCACCACAAGATGAAGAGAGTGAAGATCCTAGAATTCACATCCGCGAAGAGTCTTGTTGAGCTAACATGCCATATTGTTGAGAGCATAACGTCACTTGAACGCCTTACACTGGAGGCCCACCAGAGTTCTTTTAAGTGTTATGTGCCTACTCACAATTGTAGCAAGTGCTCTCCACTGCCCATTGATGTTCTAATGGAAGCTCAACGAGCAGTCTTGGCTATCAGGACATACGTCAAACCTAAAGTTCCCTCCATGGTCAAACCTAAAGTTCCCTCCATGGTAAAGCTACGTGTTGTTCAACGAGCAGTCTTGGCTATCAGGACATACGTCGAACCTAAAGTTCCCTCCATGGTAAAGCTACGTGTTGTTGAGCCTTGCCGCCGATGCCATGCTGTTGAACTTTAGATGGCAGGCTTAGCATAATTCATAACATTATGTAGTCTTTGGATGGGTCAGTTTCTTCAAGCTAGCAGAAGTGTCCATTGTGTAGCACTAGTACTTGGGTGCTTTGGTTTACTGCGTTTGTAGTCTTTGGATTGGGATAATTTGTGTTTTCACAATTCTATAAATATAGTGAACCTGATATGTTGATATCAGTTTTTTCTTGTGTACTGTGAAGTCTACTATTGAACATGCTGAGCCAGGTACATATACTGGATTTCCCTTTTCTTTTCCAAACACATGTAGGTTGCTCTCGAATCTTGATCGATAATAGAGCACATCACAGAGATGAGTAAAGGCAGGCATTCGCATAGCATGGTCAGGTCAATTTCTTGCGCTTCTGTTGCATATGATTTGAAGATAATCCAGGAGCTGATGCATATTCTCCGATAATTAGGAGCAGGCCAATTTCTTGCCAAGTCTTATCATAATTCAGGGCACGACATTTTCTATTATTATCTTATTGAAACCTCCAATTTTATGATTTAATATTTGAAACAGAACAATAAAGGTCTAAATCACTGGTATGCATCAAATGATCAATCCATCATCTTCACACACAGATGGACAGATAGAAATTTGGCTGCTAAAGGATTCCAAAACAGAACAATCCGCTGGCATTTGCTTATCTACTACGTATTGCAACGGATCGGAAACAAAACAAACTCACTTGTCTGGTTCTTCCTCTGTGCAATAATTACTCTACTCATAAGCAATCAGTTGAGATCCCCTTCTACTCCGGCACCACGGCGTAGTCCTCGTACAGCTTCTCTGCTACGAGTTGAGACGCTCGGCAACCCACGCCTCGGTCCTTGGTTCGCCGCGCTTGTCATTGAATGTGTGACCTTGTTGCCAAGCTTGAGGTACAGCTCGCGCTTACATTGAAGGCGTGAGACACCATCTTCTTAACCTTGTTGCCGAGCTTGATGGACAGCTCGTCATAGGGGCGAAGCTAGAACACGGACAATTTAAGTGCACACTTCAATATATATATATATATATATATATATATATATATATATATATATATGTGTGTGTGTGTGTGTGTAAAAATCTATATCTATCCTATACAATGACAAAACGGTAATGGTAAAAATGCTTACTAAAATGATGTATCTGACCAAATATGTATTTGACTAAAGTTTATCCTAACTAATAATTTACATCTTTTTTTGGCTTAACTTACATCTTTTTTTGGCTTAACTAAAGTTTATCCTATCGGACGCTTTTACAGTTTTTTGGCTAAAGTTTAGCCCACCGATTAACTCTATTATTTGGTTGAGTTAATGCTAAATTTTAGCATTTCAATGCAAATATAGTCATAAGCCCAAAGGCTTTTGGTACGTCCTCTCTTTCAGCTGACTGTGTGTTCTTTATTAATTATACTACGTTCTTCATGTATATGCTAATAATTGGCCTCGCTTACTGTTGAGAAATCGGCTACGAGAGAGGGGAGCACCTCTATTTATAGATAGGCAACTTCCACACTCTTCGATACAAAATATCCTAATTCTAGAACTCTCCTCATCCTTATCTAGTTTCTTATATTTCTACCATGCTAAAATATTTAGTTATAGAGTATTTTATACTTCACTATGAAGCATAAGAATTATGACTCATACATTCTCTCCAATTTTTTTAGAACCTTCTTACCTTGTCATGATATTATCCTTATACATGACAAAGTTAGTCTCTTAAGATCTCCACAATCTTCTAGATTGTTTCAAGTATATATTTCATATTTCTACACTCACTCCGTGCACACACTACATTGAACTAGCTACATGCAGCAAAAGACTTGTTGGATCATATATTTATTTCGTATCTGACTCAGCAGCAGCTACGAGCTCCCAGCCCGTACCCCGTGCCGGCTCCAGCTACATCGTGGCATCAGTGACCAGGACACCAAAAGAAGCTATGCAATTGTTTCCATTCCTAGCCAATAAACAAGATGGAGTGTGTATAATCATTATACAATTGTTTATCAAATAGTAGTAGTTTATTATTTTTTGCTATGGATCAATGAAAGTAGTTAGAGTAGTCGGTCTGCAGTTAGTGGTTTCATTTGAATTAACTGTTACCCACAAATACAACGTATCTACCGGCGTGTGCACGGTAAATAAAAAATAATAAGTTAACATGCCTGTTTGGCTAGACTTATAAGCCGGCTGAAAAGCTGAAACGGCTGATTTGTTGTGAGAGAAAAATACTGTTCGGTAGCTGATAAGCTGAAGCGAACATGCCGAAACAGTTTTTGGCGCTCGCCATCCCAACGTCCATACCAACTGTTGGAAGTCCATTTTCAGTATAGGAGTATGAAATTTCTATTGTAGATAAAAAAATTGGATGGAAAACCAGATAAAAGAGGAGCAGAAGAGAGAACAGAGCTGCACGGGCACGAGCACACTGTCCGTACCACTGGCCCCAAAACTAGTAAAAAACTTGGAAGAAAGAAAAAAAAGAGGGAGTCCAATTTCCTGCCAGTTTCTATAGTAAAATAGTAATTTTTTTTTTTGCCCCCGTGGCGTCAATCTCTCTCTCTGTCCTGGTGTTGCGTTGCCTGCTTCCTCCCGCACCGCACCGCACCGGGACGCCGCTTCCCTGGCTTCTCTCTCCTCCGTCTCTCCCTCCCCTCCCGCCGCGTCCAAACCCTAACCCTAAACCCCTCCCCCAGCAACCTCCGGCCGATCTTCCCCACCCCCACTGACCTGGCTGCCCCCTCCCGATTCGCCACGCTGGCCCCGATTCGATCGATGTAGGTGACCAAGCTCCCCGACCCCAACATCATGGCTGCTGCGGGCTGAGGACGGAGGGGACACGCGGCCAGCAAGCGTCCATGGCATTGGGAGATCTCATGGCCTCCAGGCTCGTCCACTCCTCGTCCTCTCCGTCGCCGTCGCCGGCCGCGCCCCCGGCGCCGCTGCCGAACCACCACCACCAGCACAACAACCACGTCACGGATGACCTCCCCGTGGCGAACGGGCCGGAGCCCAGGAATGGGCTCGAGCCCGCCGAGGTGGAGAAGCCGGAGCCCGTGGCGTACCTGCCCCAGGTGGTGGTGCTGTGCGAGCAGCGCCACGAGGCGCTCGACGAGGCTGCGGCGGCCGCCGCCGGGCCCTCCACCACCGGCCTGGTCTCCAAGTGGCGCCCGAAGGACCGGGTAATGGATGCGATCACCAGTATGCGGATGCTGTTTCTACTGATTCTGCTATATTACTTGATTGCTCGCTAGATTGGGCGCGTTTCGGCTTCTCGGGATTCATAGGTCTGCGATTAGTTCAAATTACCAAGTAAACAGTATTACCCTGGAGGCCTGGACTTACCTAACAGGTCCTTTCATTGTTGTGATGATTATGGTGGCCTCTGCATACCTACATATACAACACAATGGAAATTGCGCAATCCTCCAATGTTTTTGGGATCCACTAGTTGCTATTGCATTCAGAACGAATGGCTAGTCGCCCTTCCAGGCGACACTGCTTATCATTGACTGAGTGACTTGCATCACATTGTTAAAGAGATACGCAAGTTTCACTGGTGTACTGTTGGTGAAGCTGGAAGTTAAAACATGGACAAAACCTGGATTGTGGATTGTGTCGTTTAGTAGCCAGTGGCCGACGTAAAGTTCCCTGCCCAAGTTATTAGTGTCAACAATGGAGGCTTAAAGAATGCTTATGAGATTCCACTGTAACAAATTACTATGTCATTATGGAATTTGTAGCTATTTAATGTTTCTATTGTCTCTGGCCATGAGATGATTCTCTGTATTTTCTTGTATGTTGACGGCATCTTTTACATGACATTTACCAATGATGGATTTGGTTGTACAGATGAAGACTGGATGTGTTGCACTTGTACTATGTTTAAACATAAGTGTTGATCCACCGGATGTAATTAAAATTTCCCCTTGTGCAAGAATGGAGTGCTGGATAGGTAAATTCTTATTCGATTCAGCTCATCTTCATATGGATATGCTCTGCGAGTTAGGATGCACTGGAACTGCTTTTCATCATTTGTATAAACTGTGTCTTGCTTTTCTCAGTGCCAAGTGAAATATTTTTAACTGGATGTAACAGCTACAATGAAACTGTCTGGCACCTACTGTTCCCATATGACATTATTTTGCTTCATTTTAGCTGATTTTATGCATCTATCCCATAGTTGAATGTGTATAACTGGCATTTGGTGGTAGATGAATTAAGACTTTGTAGTGTAAGATACTGCATCACTTGGAATTTTTTGTCGAGAAAGTGGAAAATTCACCGGATTTTAGGCATGATAATTCATATTTGTTGTTAGGTTTGTACTTAAATTCTGTTATTGCACTCGGGAATTGCCTTGACATATGTTCAATTTTGTTTCTTTCTTTTCAGATCCATTTTCAATGGCACCTCCTAAAGCCCTTGAAAATATCGGAAAAACATTGCACTCACAGTATGAACGCTGGCAACCTAAGGTGAGGAACTTGCTTTTCTGTTTAACGTCTGTGGTATTTTGAATTTTGATGTTGATTGTTTGCATCTTCTTGTCCTAAATCCTGATGTCACTTGCAGGCTCGTTACAAGCTTCAGCTAGATCCAACAGTGGAGGAAGTGAAGAAGCTTTGTAATACTTGCCGTAAATATGCCAGATCAGAGAGAGTACTTTTCCATTACAATGGCCATGGTGTCCCAAAGCCTACAGCTAATGGTGAGATTTGGGTGTTTAACAAGGTAAATGTTACTAAGACACTGTATTACTTGCTGCATGTACTTATCATAGGCGCTTCTCATGAAATGGTCTTTTTTGCATTTTGTTGCAGAGTTACACACAGTATATTCCCCTTCCAATTACTGATCTTGATTCATGGCTAAAAACACCTTCCATTTATGTTTTTGACTGCTCAGCAGCTGGAATTATTGTGAAAGCTTTTCTAGAGGTATGCTATACGCTTCATTAATGCATATTTCTCTTATTCTTGAAGTTGAAGGTAATCATGATTTATGTCTCTGTTTCTTTTTGGTTCCAGAGTTGTCTAATTTATGTAGTGATTTCTTTTTACTTCAGCGCCTAGACTGGAGTTCTAGCTCCTCTGCATCTTCACAGAAGGATTGCATTCTTCTTGCTGCCTGCGAAGCACATCAAACACTTCCTCAGAGTGCAGAATTTCCTGCTGATGTGTTTACAGCTTGCCTCACAACACCCATCAAGATGGCATTGCACTGGTTCTCTCCCTCCCTCTCCGATCTCCATTGTCTGTACTTTTTTTTATTTAACATCTTGTGCTTACATGGGGTCATGCCTATAAACTATGCAGGTTTTGTAAACGATCATTACTCCGAGGTTCTATGGATCATTCTCTTATAGACCAAATCCCCGGAAGGCAAAATGACCGTAAAACTCTTCTTGGAGAGCTGAATTGGATTTTCACTGCTATTACAGACACTATTGCCTGGAATGTTCTTCCTCATGGTATGGCGTCTAGGAGATAGATATAGTTCTTTTGAGAAAAATAAAATCAGAGAAGATTATTTGAGTTAAAAATAAATGTCTAGCTGTATTGGGTTTATGATAAAGTTTCACACTTTCACTGTGCAGATCTGTTCCAAAGGCTTTTCAGGCAAGATCTTCTGGTTGCTAGTCTCTTTCGCAACTTCTTGCTTGCTGAGAGAATCATGCGATCTGCTAATTGTTCTCCAATTTCTTATCCATTGTTGCCGCCAACACATCAACACCATATGTGGTAGCTAACCTGACTAGTTCTTATGTTGTTACATTAGTTATTCAGTGCATTTTGTAACTCACTAAATCTCAGGGACGCATGGGACATGGCTGCTGAGATTTGTCTTTCCAAGCTTCCTCAGTTAATTGCTGATCCAAATGCAGAGTTTCAGGTTTCCTACTTGTTACCTAGTCCTTTAAGAAATACAAAGTTGTTGTTAGTATTGTTTTGTCATCCTAATATAATCACTTCAGTATAACCAAATTTATCTGTCTTCTAATTCAAACCAGCCAAGCCCATTTTTTACGGAACAGCTGACGGCTTTTGAAGTGTGGCTTGATCATGGTTCTGAGGACAAGAAGCCCCCTGAACAGTTACCTATAGTTCTTCAGGTACAAGATTTTTATGTTACAGTTTCGTACAGGTCAATATCATTTGTAAAACCCAGTTTAACTCTGCTGAAGTACCTCATTGCCCTTCACTTCTATAATTCTATTTTAGTATAGTAAAATGTTTCGCATGTTTTCCCCTGTCTACCAGATTTCTTTTCTAGTTTTCCTTTTCTTACATCTTGTGTTTTTGTGCAGGTCCTGCTTAGTCAGTCACATAGATTTAGAGCACTTGTTCTGCTTGGAAGGTTTCTTGACATGGGACCATGGGCAGTTGATTTGGTTTGTAGTTGAACTCTTCTGCATGTACCTTTGTACAAGTGTTTGTTATTTATGCTCCGATGTGTCCAAACCGCTTTGCATCAATGTTTTAGGCCCTGTCTGTTGGAATCTTCCCTTATGTGCTCAAACTGCTTCAAACAAGTGCAATGGAGTTGCGTCAAATTCTTGTGTTCATATGGACAAAAATTCTCTCTCTTGATAAGGTATGCACTCTTCTGTGGAATCTTTTGAAGTTCCATTGTAATATAAGGTTCAGGTGTTAACCTTTATGCTTTTCCCCGAATGACAGTCGTGCCAGGTTGACTTGGTTAAAGATGGAGGACATGCATATTTTATCAGGTTTCTTGACAGTTTGGATGCTTACCCAGAGCAGCGTGCTATGGCTGCTTTCGTATTAGCAGTTATTGTGGATGGGCATAGAAGGGGTCAAGAGGCCTGTATTAATGCAGGTCTTATAGATGTTTGCCTGAGACATCTGCAACCTGAAAATCCACATGATGCACAGACAGAACCTTTGCTTTTGCAGTGGCTTTGTTTATGCCTTGGCAAACTCTGGGAAGATTTCCCTGAGGCTCGGTTACTTGGTCTGCAATCAAATGCACCAGAAATTGTAGCTTATTTGTTATCAGAGACACAACCTGAGGTACAATGCCTTCATATTTCATCTGTTCTCCCCTTCGCTTACTTCACAAGATATTTAATCAATATTTTGGTCTTGCCAGGTCAGAGCTTCTGCTGTTTTTGCATTAGGGAATCTCCTGGATATGGGATCAACATCATTAAACGGTGTCGATGATGATTCTGATGATGACGAGAAATTAAAAGCTGAAACAATTGTCGTTCGAAGCCTTCTGCAGGTCTCCTCAGATTGTAGCCCCCTTGTTAGATCTGAGGTTGCTATAGGTATGTGCATTAGAAAATATATCGTTTTTCATATAATATTCTTTTTATTGTGTCGAACATAGAATATTCTTTTTAACCTTTTGGAAACCATTTTGAGTTGACCTGATTATTTTTTTTCCAGCGCTTACTCGGTTTGCATTGGGTCACAATAAGTATCTCAAATCTGTTGCTGCTGAGTATTGGAAACCTCAAACCAATTCATTGCTGAAGTCACTGCCGTCACTAGCCAATATAAGTAGTCCAAACAATGCCTACAGTCCCAACAACATTCGACAAGGCAGCAGTGGCCTTGGTTCTCATATTGGTCCTGTGCTAAGGGTTGGCAGTGATAGCAGTGCCACTGGCCGTGATGCAAGAATTTCTACGAGCAGCCCGATTGCAACAAGTAGTATCATGCATGGCTCTCCCCAGTCAGATGATTCTTCCCAACACTCTGATTCAGGCATATTACTGAAAGAGAATGCAAGTAATGGTGGTCTCAGCTACAACAGATCGAGACCTGTTGATAGTGGCATTTATTCTCAATTTATATCAACTATGTGTTCTGTTGCTAAAGATCCTTACCCAAGAATTGCAACTATTGGTCGGAGAGCACTGTCCCTTATAGGTGTTGAGCAAGTGGTAATGAAAAATAGTAGATTTAACAGTGGAGGTACACATCAAGGAGAGACATCTGCACCTCCATCAAACTTTGGCATGGCACGCTCTTCTTCCTGGTTTGATATGAATTCTGGTAAGTTGTAAACTTGTAATCACTCACTTTCCTTGCTGTGTTTGGAGGTTGGAACACCTCAGTTTTGTGCACTGGTTGTTGAGGGGAAGTCAATAATTATTGAATGAGTCTTCCAATATTTTGCAGGAAACTTCTCAATTGCATTTAGGACACCTCCTGTTAGCCCCCCTCAGCATGATTATCTTACAGGATTACGCCGAGTGTGTTCTATGGAGTTCAAACCACATCCTATGAATTCACCTGAGGGCTTAGCTGGTCCCCTTTTAAGCTCTGTTGCGGCTCCCAGTAATGCTGAACTAAGTATACTTCCCCAATCAACAATCTACAACTGGAGTTGTGGTCACTTCTCTAGGCCACTTTTAACTGGTTCTGATGATAATGAAGAAGCCAATGCTAGAAGAGAAGAGAGAGAACAAATTGCATTAGGTTGCATTGCTAAGTGCCAGCGATCCTGTACGTGGCAGATACATTGATTTGCATTACATTATTGTTATCGATACTCTTGCTTATTTATCTGCTGTTTTTTTTCTTGTTGCTGACCATGGGAATAGCAGCTTGCAAGATGACAAGTCAAATTGCTAGTTGGGATACAAGGTTTGAGACGGGTACAAAAGCAGCATTATTGTTGCCATTCTCTCCAATCGTCATTGCAGCTGATGAAAATGAGCAAATAAGGTGAAATTATTATTGCAATTTGAAATTCTAGTGCTTGAAATGCACTGCTGCAGTTGTGCTAAAGTTCTGTCTCATGTCAGAGTGTGGAACTATGATGATGCGCTACCAGTGAACTCTTTTCAAAACCATAAGTTGTCCGAAAGAGGGCTATCTAAACTCTTGCTTATCAATGAGCTTGATGAGAGCTTGCTTTTAGCTGCCTCAAGTATGCCTCTCTTCTCTATGTTTTTCCTTTTATGCATATCTTCCTCCATTGCACTATCTAATTTTTATGTTGCAGGTGATGGAAATGTACGTATATGGAAAAATTTTACTCAAAGTGGAGGACAAAAACTTGTAACTGCTTTCTCATCGGTTCAGGGTCATCGAGCTGCTGGTCGCAGTATTGTGATCGACTGGCAGCAGCAATCTGGTTATCTGGTACTATTCTGTTATTTTCCCAGTCGTTCGGACTTTGGTTTTTATTTTATGCATTTTAGGTTGTTCTAACTTCTGATACATCTGGTTACTTGCTTCCTTTTGTTGCCCAATAGTATGCATCTGGTGACATGTCTTCTATCCTGATATGGGATCTTGATAAAGAACAACTTCTCAGCACCATTCAGTCATCTGGTGATGGTGCAATTTCTGCGCTGGTAAGTTCTTGTGCCATGTACTGTCTTAGTAATTCAAATATGAATTCGAGAACATCTTTCTGTGATTTGACTAGGCTATCTTGCATTTAGTCACTGTGGAAATAACCATAGATCTGTGATTCTGTTTTCTGTTATGCGGTTCATGCTGTGTACTTGTTCCTGTTTTACTTTTATATTAATCACTTGCAACATTAGCGTGTAACTGGTATCATATAATCAAGGGTTTGTATTTGATATGTAAGTTAACAACAGTATGCATGCACATTTTGCACATGCGTCCTCCTAGACTCCTAGTAAAGTAGTAATTGTGTGCAATTGAAATTGCTGTGTTTTTATGAGTGAAAGTGGCTTTTGGTGTTGCTTCCTGTATGGTTGTCAACTTCTCCCAATTAGGTTGAACAATGTGAGCAAGAGCAAGAGGCAAATCTTGGAATTTTCCAAAGGATTTGCTCCTGTCGTGTCTTAAACTACGTTTTTCTTTACTAAAAAATAAGTACTCTGCTCCTGAGTAATGGTCTAACAGCTTTATCTTGTTATTCTCCTGTAACGTATTGAAAGATGTTTCTCAAGAACACGTGTATTTTCATTCCGTAGGCATGAAATTAACTGTTCGATTGCTTTAAGTATTTGATTCTTGCTATGCAGCAAGTTTTATGTTGATCTTGTTTGCATCGTCTGTTCTTGAGCACGACCTTTGCTTGTTGCGTCTGTTTCAGTCTGCATCTCAGGTCCGCTCTGGACATTTTGCTGCTGGTTTTGCTGATGGTTCTGTCAGGATCTTTGATGTTCGTTCTCCTGATAGGTAAGTACAGTAGTATCTACATCCTTTGTCATTGTGACAGCATACCTTGCGTATGCTGTATGTGCCTTATCCAATGTCCTCCTTCCTCTTCCTTTTCTGCCTGCTTAAATCTTTTTTTTTTTGCTCTGAATATTCTTTTCTTATACTGTAGGCTTATCTATACAGCAAGGCCACATGCCCCAAGAACGGAAAAGGTTGTGGGCATAGGGTTTCAGCCTGGGTTTGATCCATACAAGGTAAATACTACCACTTCTTTGCATTGCTATGTTTTTTAATTCTCAGCTGTTGAAGCAACTGTGGGCTTGCTCAAAGCTTTACAAGGCTCCCTTTTCTATCATTTATGGTATCACAGATTGTAAGTGCATCTCAAGCTGGAGACATTCAATTTCTTGATGTTAGAAGGGCAGCAGAGCCCTACCTGACTATCGAGGCACACAGGGGTTCCCTTACAGCCTTAGCTGTTCATCGGCATGCCCCAGTTGTTGCAAGTGGTTCAGCCAAGCAGATGATTAAAGTGTTCAGTCTTGAAGGAGAGCAGTTGACGATAATTCGGTACCAGCCGTCATTTATGGGCCAAAGAATAGGCAGTGTAAACTGCCTTTCTTTCCACCCGTATAAGTCACTCTTGGCCGCTGGTGCTGGTGATAATGCTCTAGTCTCCATCTATGCTGAGGAAAATTACAAGTAAGGCGAGGTCTACATCTCTTGACATGCATCAACAATGAAACCAGTAGGCCTTATGTTTTTGGCCAAGCGATGGGTCCACGCCATGGTCCAGCTACAAGATTAAAAAGGATGATGTGAAGCATGGTCACCGACATGGTGGTGATATGACCGGGGCTCTCGGTGCATATTGCCTGTTGGACGACGTGTGCAGTGCAGTTTGTAAGATAAGAGTGAAGCCAAGATTCATTAGCCTCCTTGCACAAGGTTTGTTAACCCCTACCCTGGTCCTGTCATTGAACTTGGAGGCTTCCCCCCAAATAAATTAATCATACCTAGGTTAACCGAAATGTAAATAGTCACCTCATTCGGGTTTGCCCGTTCCTTTGCTTTTGCCAACTGTAAAAAGGTTTGGAGGTGGTTGATACCATAAATCAGGTGTGGTGTAGGGGCTGCTGCTGCCTGGGCAAGTGGGGTTGTGCATACGGGCCCAGGTAGAAATAGAACGCATGCACATGTCTCCTGTATTCACAGATGGATGTTGAATAGATAGATGCATTTGTCCAGCTAATAACATAGCGCTAGATGGGATTGGTGTGGCCTGCATGAACGAGTCTTTGTGCTGCTTGTATTGTATTCACCGGACAGATTGTCCATTTGTAAATATGACTGTACAGTTGTCAGGCAATGTATTGTGTTCTTCCTTGTGTATCTTTCAATCTAGAGGTCTCTCCTTGTGGATGGATATCACAAGTGTTTCTCTGTGGTGAGCTCTGGATCAGTAGCTCCGTCTCCGTGCGCGGAGGCTGCTGTGTAGTGGTCGTCGGTGAGATGCCGAGGTCCTTGCAGTCGGGCGCTTGACGACGAACATTGTACTCTTCTGTTATTTACAGTGTCAGTGTGGCCGTACATCCTGGCCGTAACCATATGCTACGCCCAGTGGCGGATCGGCCTCCCCCTACTTCCTGCGAGACCATGGATCCCCCCTCCATTTTTTGAGCACCATTGCTGGAAGAACGGGGAGCTCCAAGGTTGAAGACGACTCATTTCTGCCTGTTGGGCCAGCTCAGCTGTAGGAAAGGGCAGTCCAATGTACAGCCCAATACAGCAAATTGTGGCCCAAACTGATGAAGCCCAATAAACAATATGAGCCCAGCCCCAACCTGTTTCGTGATTCGCCGCTGACCGGCCGACGCCGTCACGGCCGTGCGGAGGCTGGAGCAGGCAGCGACGAGCCGACAACCGGCGAGGGCAAGGGCGCAAGGCGGGCAGCGGGAACACAGCACACGGCGGCCTGCGGCCTGACGACCGGTGCGGTGCACCGCTCGTCGGCGTGGCCGTGAGGCCTGCGCTGGCGCGGCGGCTTCCTGCCGGCGGTTGGCCCGTGTTCGGGTAGGGGGCCATGGCCCGTCCGGCAGTGGTGTCCAGAATGTTCAGCTCCAGCTCCCCCGTACCCTTTTTCTCTGGATCCGCCCCTGGCTACGCCGTCTCCGGCGAGGTGGCCCAGCCACCTCTCTGCTCTGCTCCCTTGCTTCTCTTCTCTCTCCACTCTTCAGCCTGCACAATCTGTGAAGAAAGAAACAGCCGGTGATGCTCTCCATTGGTCACCGGTAACTGACACCTGGGCACCACCGTTCTGTGGGACCCGCTTGCAATCGAAGAGAATGCTAGAACCACGCACGCCGAACCCCTAGAAACGCCACACAGAACCCTCCTCACCCCTCCTCACCCTTCACTTCGAGGCGGCGGCGGGGTGAGCTATGGACGGCGGAGGCGCGGCGCCGCACGATGCCGCCACGAACATCTCCCCTGCGCCCAACGTCGCGGCCGCCCCCACCGGGATCAGTACGTTCCCCCAACCCTTCCTCCTTTCCCTCTCACCATACCCATCTGACCCTTGCCGATTCGCTCAATTTCTTGGATGGCCTTTGCCGGTACCTCGTCAGTTCATGCATATACAGTTACCTATCCTGTCCGGTACACAGCTTGACCATGTTTGTTTAGTAATTTACGACATTAGCTTCTTTCTTTTTGTTACCTACCGGAGGCTTCCAGACTCCAGAGTAGTGTGATTCCAAATTTCTGCTCTTTTTTTCACCAACATTGCAATACTGCCGTTTTCTTAGCTGTTGTATGCTTGATTCGGCACAGGGGTTGAGAATTGCTATGTATTCAAGAGCCGCTTGCAAGAGTATGCGCAGAAAGCTGGTCTTCCAACCCCAGAGTACCATACCCTCAAAGAGGGCCCATCCCACGAACCAGTCTTCAAGTCCACAGTGGTCGTTAACAACACCAAGTATGATTCCCTGCCCGGATTCTTCAGCCGAAAGGCTGCAGAACAGTCGGCCGCCGAAGTTGCGCTCATGGAGATAGTCAAGTCTGTTCCACCAACTGAAACCAAAAGCATCCCAGCAGTAGTAAGTTACTTGTTTGTGCAGATATTGTTGCTAAAGATTCTAAATTGTATACAAAATCAGCCGTCAACAAGAAAATCTTTTCATACCATGAACTCAAAGGTGTATGTGAATGAGTGGTGATCTACATTTTTTGTCATATTGTGCTTGGGGAAGAGCAAACTTACTCATTCATATTGTGCTTCTTTAAATTACATATGCTGATCCCTAGTTCCCTACTAGACTTTCTGCACTTCTTCTGTTTCTACTCATGTGAAAATATCTGATGTTGTATTAACTTGTCTTGGTGAAGCCTTCAGTATTGGAAGAATGTCAATAAATCTATGTTCCTTGCTGTCATTAGCTTTTCAAGTTATGTTAATTAGTTTAACTGTGGTCTTCTAGCAGTACCTGAGTGCAATAATGAATGTTTTTTGGATTTCATGGCATTTCCCCAAATTCAGTAATGCTCTTTTACCTGATTGTAACTATTGGAGCTCTCGGTGATGCTAAGATCTCCTCTGAATACAGTAGGGAATTAGTCATGAAGATGCTTGCGAGCTACCTCTGCCCAGTTTATGAACAATGAGCCTTTGCATAGCTCACAATATGGTTATTAACTTTTGTTACTGTGTCCAAAGCTATTCTTCTTTAGAGAATCTAAAGATCCTTTAGTTCTTAGGAATTCGGATGACTAAATTAGCATTGCAGTGCAGTATCTCTTCTTGATTGGCGTGTTTCTTTGATACATCTTACTATGCTTTGCAGCAAGAGACTGGCCTGTGCAAGAATCTTCTTCAGGAGTACGCTCAGAAGATGAATTACGCCATTCCATCATATATTTGCACTAAACAAGCTTCAGGCGTAGCTCCTTTTGTATGCACTGTTGAGATTGGTGGCATACAATACATTGGTGCTGCAGCTAGAACAAAGAAGGAGGCAGAGATAAAAGCTGCCCGAACAGCTCTTCTTGCAATCCAAGGTAAGTTTCTTATTATTCAATCCAGGGTCTTTCGGTATGCAAACATTATCCCTCCTTTCTGGCTGTTGCTTGGATAGGGTCATAAATATGCAGTGTTTGTTGCAGGTCAATCAGAAGGTTGTGGAAATGGTGCCACGAAGTACATTGTTGTTCCTGGGCAAAGGGAGGTTAAAGAGACAGATAAAAAGCCAACTGAAACCCCCAAATCACTCAAAGTCAAGAAAAGTGGTGGCAGAAAGAAATGGAACAAGAGGAAATTCATGAGGAAGACCGACCAGATTGTTGATGCTGAAAAGGATGGAGCTAGGGAGGCTGGGGATGTTCATGATTCTGATGTCCCAATGCAGACAACAATAACAGAAGAGCCATCCAGAGACAGTATAATACTGCATCTTGACGATGAAGCTAGAAGAGTGGAAATGGAGCATCTTAGAGATGTTGCAACCCTGCAACCTGATAAGGAAGCTAGAAGTGTAAATCAGGGGCTTGCAATGCTTCTACACTCTGAGGAAGCTATAAGAGTAGAACATGACTTACCTAGAGACACTGCAATGGTTCAATCTAACAGGGAAGTTGTAATGTTGCAATCCGATGAGGAAGCTAGGAAGCCACCCAGAGATCCTGTAACGGTCCAGCCTAATGAGGAAGCTAGAAGTGTAAAACAGGAGCCACTCAGTAGCGCTGAAGCGGCGAAGCCTAACATGGAAGGTAGAACTGTAGAAGAGGAGTCAGCAAGAGCCTATGTAGCATTGCAATTTAATAGGGATGCTAAAGATGTGAAGGAGGAGCTGCCAAGCAATACTGTAATGATGCAGTGTGAGGAAACAGAAACCATAAAGCAAGAAGCACCTCAAAGTGGTGAATTGGAGGAGCCACCTAACTAGGGATGTATTTTTGGAGAACTGCAAATCTTTCTGAACAAGAAGACCAAAATATATGAGACACATTGCTGGATGCAAATAAGTCCATGGGAGATATATGAGCATAAAATAAATTGTTGTGGTTGACTCCAATTGTAAGGACCTTCCAATGTTTATAGTGTATCGACATGCAAAAAACTGGGATTTCCAGTTTAGAGTGAATTCTGGGAAAGAACAGATGGGAGCATGTGAACCAACGTAGTTAGTTTATGTTTGCTATCATTAGCTGATTGTATCCCTGATGAACTATGTGAACCGAGGTAGGTAGATTGTGGTCAGGAAAACTTTCTGTGTCAGATTTGAGCGGTTGAATTGCATAATCTGGTTACTGGATGGTTGCTTAAATGTTGCCATTCGTTTATTTGAATTTCTCTTCATCTGAAATTATGATCGCACACGAAACAAAAGGAGTGGTATCCCTTCTGAATTTGCATGCATTTTTATGGTACCAAATGCCAAGAACAACACGAGTATTTCCATCTACAGCATCACCACCGGTTGGGCATGGACGCTACCGGTTCTCCGACGGCAACGACGAGACCCTATCGGAGCCGGTGACATTTTCAAACCCAAGCGCGGCGGCGGAGGAACAGGAGTCGCCCTCGGCGAAGAACATCACTGTCAGCACCCGAGTTTTGACCATTCAAGACGCCCAAGATTGATGGCTTCCATACAAAAACCAACAGAAAAGAAACGCACGCGCCGTGTCTTCCCCTCTTCTCCACGCTCTTGTTGCTAGCTAGCGTTTCGCCATGGTCCTTGCAGTTGCCACCTCTAACGCCAATGCTCCAACCACCGGCAACCGCGCCGCCGCCGCCGAGCACCTCCTCATGCCGCAGCAGCGCGCGCACTGCTGCCCCAGGGAACTCATCCCTATCCCCACCTTCTGCCGCCGGAAAGGCCACCCCGACGGCGCATCCACCGCCACCGTCGACTGGGCCTCCGCCGTCTGCCGGGGGTGCAAGGAGTGGCTCAAGAACCCCATGAACATCGCGCTGCTGCTCTGGCTTCTCTGCGTCGGCGTCTCCGGTGGCATGTTCGTGCTCCTCCTCCTCGGCCTGCTCGACGGTGCGTTCCCGGCGGCGGCGGAAAGGAACCGGTGGATCGAGATCAACGTCCAGGTCCTGAACGCGCTCTTCACGCTGATGAGCCTCTACCAGCACCCTGCGCTCTGCCACCACCTCTTCCTCCTCTGCCGCTGGCGCCCCCGCGATGCCGCCGACCTCCGCGCCGCCTACTGCAAGGGCACCGGCGCCGCGCCGCGCCCCCGCGATCGCGTGCACATGGCCGTCGTCGTGGCGCTGCTGCACCTCACGGTCGCGTGCCAGTACGTGCAGTGCGGCCTCTACTGGGGGTACTCCAAGGCCATCCGCCCCGAGCTCGCCGAGGCCGGCTTCTTCGTGCTCGGCGTCGTCGCGCCGGTCGCCGCCGCCGTGTACACCGTCTGCAGCCCGCTGGGAAAAGACGGCCAGTGCCACGAGTTGTCCTTCTATGACGCGGCGGTGGGTTCGGACACAAAGCAGCGCATTCCCCCAGCTGGGGAGCACGTCGTCGTCGAGCCTGAGTGGGCCGGCGGCATGTTTGACTGCGGCGGCGACGCGCCGTCGACGTGGTGCCTCTCCCTGTCGTGCACCTTCTGCGTGTTCGGGTGGAACATGGAGAGGCTGGGTTTCGGCAACGCCTACGTGCACGCCGTCACGTTCGCGCTGCTGTGCTTCGCGCCGCTCTGGGTGCTGGGCGTCTCGGCGCTGCACATCCACGACTACGTCATCGGCGACGTGGTCGGCGGCGCCGGCGCGCTGCTCTGCGCGTGCGGCCTGCTCTATGGCGGCTACTGGAGGATCCAGATGCGGAGGAGATTTGGCCTTCCAGGGAGCAGGGCGTGCTGCGGCTCCAAGTCGCTGACGGACTACGCGCGCTGGCTCTTGTGCTGGCCGTGGGCGCTGGCGCAGGAGGTGCGCACGGCGAACCTGTACCACGTCGACGGCGAGGTCCTCTACTCCAAGGTTGCTGACAATGATCATGCGGACAGCAGGAAGCCGTTGCTCGTAGTGTCCAACGATCACGACGTTTTCAGGGCAACAGAAACGGTTGCAGTAGTATCTCAGGCATCACCGGCGAATGGTCATCTGGTTGTTGTTGATGACGAAACGACCATGGCTCCACCGGTTCAGGTTGTGGTTGTGCAACAGCTGGAGGGTGATAAATCTGAGGAGAGCAGTGTTTCTCTTCAAGGTGAGATGAGCAATTCTTCGATTCCGACATCGGTGCCGACGACGGTGAGGGAGGAGGATGCAGCTTTGTTGGAGTCAAACCGAGCAGTGACAGAAGAAGATGGTCATGGTAGTATGCCATCTGATGGAAGTTGGAGAGTGGAAAAGGTGAAGAAACTGATCAATATGGTCACACTGGTGTCCCTGCTCATTCTTTTGTACACAAGGGGAATCATTCTATAGAGAAGCAGAAGAAATTGGACATGAATGGTGTGCATTAGAGGCTATAGATTACATCTTTCCTCTTTCTCCACTTTTTTGTTTGGGTGAAATCAGGATTGTATGGATTAGATTGAGTTCATCGGTGTATATGACAGAAACACGTGTAACAGAAGTATGAAAATACTATGAAAATACATTTAATGAAAAAACTAATGATACTAATTAAAGTATCATGAATAGTAGTATTTTATTATATAAATTTGGTTAAAGTTAAGATGCTTTGACTCTACAAGAAAATTGGAATGACTTATAATTTGGAACGGAGGGAGTATTTTATATATAACCATATTTTTATATGCCAGTTGACTATCATTATGCTCATTAATTTTTTCTAAGGGACCAAAATGCTGATGTGGACTACCAAATTTGCATCCAAGGTGACACCTACGTAAATTGACCATTAGGTATGGTCTGAAAGTTGGGGGTCTGCTAATATGTATCCACCCAAAATTTTTGCTGAGCATCTTCTATTTCTGATTTTGGCAGATCCCCTGCAGCAGTTTGTGTGACTGAAGTAAGCATCTTCTCTACATACTTTTTTCAAACTTCAGTTCCGTGAAATTTTTCTAATTTATATCATTATTTTCTATATCAGTATGTTGTTTTCCTAATTTATATCATTTATTTCTTACTGTTATATATATGTTACTTTTTCCTGTTGTTATTTCAGAGAAGCAGAGCTTCACTGCATTTCAGAAAGGCAGAGCATATTACATTTGGGAAAACGGATATTGTCGGCAGCCAGGAGGTTTGTACCTCATTCCGAACTATACTTTTAATTGAACTGTCATAAAACACTTGTCATTTTCATAATATTTGATCCAGGAATATCCATACTTCTTTTTTTTTTCAGGCTGTTGTGATTTCGATGCAAGAAGGGATAGAGTTCGGAATGAAGATATTCGGGATAGGGTCGGGGTGGTACCAATTGAGGAGAAATTGATGCAACACCGGTTGAGATGGTTTGGACATGTTTAATGGAGGTCTCCTGAGGTGCCGGTGTGTAGTGGGGTTGTGAAGCAGGTCAATGATGTAAAGAGAGGTAGAGGTCGATCTAAACTGACTTGGGACGAGTCGGTTAAGAGAGACCTGAAGGACTGCAATATCTCAAAGGAATTAGCTATGGATAGGAGCGTTTGGAGACTAGCAATCAACCTTTGTTTCTTTTCTGTTTACCCCTAATTCTACATTCTGTCTTGTGCCTTTTTGGGTTTCATCTATAGCCTATCCCAACTTGCTTGGGATAAAAGGCTATGTTGTTGTTGTTGTGATTTCGATGCAGTCTGGGCACACAAATTTTTTTTTTACATGATCACATTTCAAAAATTATGAAATCCAATAGCACCACACGGTAACCATCTGAAAATGTCTTTAGATTCTATCTTGTTTTCAGGCTGTCGTGTCTCAAATCATGCAGTTAAACATGCAAATATATTTTTTACATCAATGTGGGTCAAAAACCCATGCATCGGAATCCTGCATTGAAATTTTTGCTACACTAGAGAAATTCCTTATCAATCTCCACTACAACATGTCACTTAAATTAGATTTGGCCCAGCTACACGCGCTTTTTTGATGTGCTCGGTGGCTCCTCCTTCACATCTGCAGCATCCCCATTAAATTGCAATGCTACATAGGCGCTCGCTGACTCCTGCTCTACACTTCTAGCTTCCATGTTAGGCTTCACCGCTATTGAGCGGCTCCTGTTCTACACTTCTAGCTTCCTCATTAGGTTGGACTGTTGCAGGATCTCTGGGTGCCTCCAGTTCTATTATCCTAGCTTTCTCATCAGGTTGCATCATTACAACTTCCTTGTTAGATTGAACCATCGCAGTGCCTCTAGATAAGTCATGTTCTACTCTTCGAGCTTCCTCATAGTGTAGAAGCACTGCGATCCCCTGCTTTACACTTCTAGCTTCCTTATCAGGTTGCTGCGTTGCAGTTTCTCTAAGAAGCTCCAGTTCCACTCTTCTAGCTTCCTCGACAAGCTGCAGCATTATACTGTCTCTGGATGGCTCCTCCGTTATTATCGTTGCTTGCATTGGGACATCAGAATCATGAACATCCCCAGTCTTCCTAGCCCCATCCTTTTCAGCATCAACAATCTGGTCGGTCTTCCTCATGAATTTACGCTTGTTCCATTTCTTTCTGCCACCACTTTTCTTGACTTTGAGCGATTTGGGGGTTCCAGTTGGCTTTTTATCCGTCTCTTTAACCTCCCTTTGTCCAGGAACAACAATGTACTTCGTGGCACCATTCGCACAACCTTCTGATTGGCCTGCACCAAACAATGTCCAGAAAGGAGGTATAATGTTTGCATACCGAAAGACCCTGTATTGAATAATAAGAAACTTACCCTGGATTGCAAGAAGAGCTGTTCGGGCAGCTTTTATCTCTGCTTCCTTCTTTGTTCTAGCTGCAGCACCAATCTCAACAGTGCATATGAAAGGAGCTACGCCTGAAGCTTGTTTAGTGCAAATATATGATGGAATGGCGTATTCATCATCTGAGCGTACTCCTGAAGAAGATTCTTGCACAGGCCAGTCTCTTGCTGCAAAGCATAGTAAGATGTATCAAAGAAACACATCAACCAACAAGAAATACTGCGCTGCTATGCTAATTTAGTCATCCTGATTCCTAAGAACTAAAGGATCTTCGTATTCTCTAAAGAAGAACCTTTGGACACAGTAACAAAAATTAATAACCATACTGTGAGCTATGCAAAGGCTCATGATTCATAAACTAGTCAGAGCTAGTTCGCAAGCATCTTCATGACTAATTCCCTACTGTATTCAGAGGAAATCTTAGCATAACCGAGAGCTTCAATAGTTACAATCGGACAAAAGAATGTTACTGAATTTTAGGAAATGCCATGAAACATAAAACAATCTTCCGTAATTGTACTCAGGTACTGCTAGAAGGCCACAGTAAAACTAATTAACATTACTTGAAAAGCTAACAGCAGCAAGGGACATAGATTTTATTAGCATCCTTCCAATACATTCCCATGGCAAGTCAATAGAACATCAGACATTTTCACATGAGTAGAAATAGAAGAAGTGTAGAAAGTCCGGTAGTCTTGATAGCATTAGCATCAACGCTGATCATGCGGAGCCACAAGACGAATCACCGTTCTCCCACATATTTGGACGCAGCCCGTCCTGTGCAGGTGCAGCCTCAACACTAGTCAGCATGCCAAAGTTGATTCACTGAAGCGTCATCTTCCTGCAAGTCTGTGGTGACCTGCACATCAACAATGCAGGAGCTGCATCAGGACTGAATTGAATCGGTCCATTCACCATGCCTGCCCGCCTTGACTCTCAGTGCTGACAACTTCTGGCCGTTTCAACTTTCAAGCATCAGCAACAAGACCAGGATTAGTTTCAGCAGCAACCTGCCAAATTTGACAGGGAGTCAGACTTGTACCAAGGCCTTGTTTAGCCCTTGTTTACTTTGCGAATTTGGGAGGTGCCAAATTACTGTAGCAACACTGTAGCGTTTCGTTTGTATTTGTGAATTATTGTCCAAATATTGACTAATTAGGCTCAAAAGATTCGTCTCGCAAAGTACAATAAAACTGTGCAATTAGTTTTTGATTTCGTCTACATTTAGTACTTCATGCATGTACCGCAAGTTTGATGTGATGG
>NC_028456.1:35631427-35651435 GCF_000263155.2 Setaria italica
AAAATGAAATAAAAGAAAATCTCATTTTGGCCCACAGCAGTCTAAAGACCGGTACATAAGTCGTGTCCAAGACATTAATCCAGGGCGTGACCGGGAGGGGCATAGGAGACCAACTCCCCCCCCCTCGTCCACAAAGCCCATGGCAAATTTTTCGTAAAAAATTTTAAATTCTAAATAAATTTTGAAAATTTAACCACCCCTATAATAAGGTAAAATATGATTCTTGAAATTCGATATTGCGGTACATGCATGAAGTACTAAACGTAGACGAAATTAAAAACTAATTGCACAGTTTTGTTGTACTTTGCGAGACAAATCTTTTGAGCCTAATTAGACAATATTTGGACAATAATTCACAAATACAAACGAAATGCTACAGTGTTGCTACAGTAATTTGGGTGCGCCCAAGTTGGGCAACTAAACAAGGCCCAAATTTGGCGTCCCGTCGCCGGCGGTGGACGGAGGTGGCGAACCAGGTGCTCAACGCGCTCTTCACCATCATGTGCGTGTACCAGCACCCGCGCCTCTGCCACCACCTCGTGCTCCTGCTCCTGTGGCGCGCGTCCGACGCCGCCGAGCTCCGCACCGTGTACTGCAAGAACGCCGCCGCCGTTCCGCGGCGGGAGCGTGTGCACGTCTCCGTCGTGCTGCTGCTGCTCCACGCCACGTGCTTGGCGCAGCTGCGTACTCTTCTGGACCTTCAGCAGCGAGACGCGCCCCGACTGGGCCGTGAACCTGTGCATGGCGCTCGGCCTCGGCTTCCCCGTCGCCGCCGCCCTGTACATGGTCTACGGCCCGCTCGGCAGAAAGGTCGTGCTCCCGGCGTCCACCACGACGAGGACGCCGTGGCGGTGCTGGACGAGTCTACGGCCGTGAACGCTACCTCGCAGTACAACAATGGCAGAGCGGCGGTCGCCAAGGCGGAGTGGGCCGGCGGGCTGCTGGACCTCGCCGACGACCCGACGGTGGCGGCGCTGTCCCTGACGTGCACGTTCTGCGTGTTCGGGTGGAACATGGAGCGCCTGGGGTTGGGGAACATGTACGTGCACGTCTTCACGTTCGCGCTGCTCTTCCCCGCGCCGGTGCTTGTCTTCGCCGTCGCCGCGCTCAACATCCACGACGCCGCGCTAGGATCCGTCGTCGGCGCCACCGGCGCGCTGCTATCCGTGCTCGGCCTGCTGTACGGCGGATTCTGGCGCGCGCAGATGAGGCGGCGGCTCGGGCTGCCAGCCGACCGATCGATGTGCGGCGGCCGGCCGTCGACCGCGGACTACGTCAAGTGGCTGCTCTGCGCGCCGTGCGCGCTGGCGCAGGAGGTGGAGGAGGGCACTGTGTACGTGAGGGACAGCGGTGACGAGGACGTGGAGGGAAAATCTGCCATGGCTCCACTGGACAGGGAAGGGCGCGTCGTGCCATTCACCGGCGGCAATGCCGTAGCGGTTGTTGATACACCGCCGGTGCCGATGATGGTTAACTAGGCAGGCTAACAGATTGATTCACAAGTGATTCTTTGAGCCAACAGAGAAATGATTAAAAGAAATGGATGGAAATTAATAATTGTGATCCAAATATAGTTGCCAAAAGAATCCCTCCGGTGTCTTCCCGTCATAGCCGCCGAGTCCCTCGTCTCCCTCCTCCCGTCTCCCCCGTCGACGCGTCGCCTTGGTGCCTGGATTGGGGTACCTATTGCAAGGGCCGCGACGCTGACAGTGACAAGGGCAACAAGAAGGCCGCCACACCGGCGGCGCAAGCCGATCAGGAGCACTGCAATCGCGTGCTCTCATCTCCGGCGTTTGGCGCTTTATGTCGGGTGCTGTCGATGCCTCCGCCGCCGCAGTCCGTCGGCTCCTCCTCACCGGCGTGAGCCCGAGCAACCAACTCCCACCGCTCACAGTCAAGCTCCTCCACGGCCGCCTCCTCCGCCTCGACCTCCTCGCCGACCTCACCCCGCTCCTCCTCCGCGCGCTCTCTTCCTCAGGCCTGCACCTCCACGCCCTCCGCGTCCACTCCCTCCTTCCCAACCCATCCCACCTCACCTTCCCCTTCGCGCTCAAGGCCGCCTCCCGCCTCCCCGACCCCCACTCCGCCGGCGTGCAACTCCATGGCCGCTCCCTCAAGCTCCCCTACCACTCCACCCCCCACGTCCTCACCTCCCTCCTCAACCTGTACGCGAAATGCGGCCTCTTGCACGACGCCCAGAAGGCGTTCGACGAAATGCCCCACCCCGGCACCGTTTCTTGGACCGCGCTCATCACCGCGTATATGGACGCGGGGCGCGTCCACGAGGCCGTTGGAGTTGCGAGGAAGGCGTTTGCGAGTGGCATGCGCCCTGACAGCTTCACGGCTGTCCGGGTACTAACTGCGTGTGCTCGTGTCACTGATTTGGTGACTGGCGAGGCAATGTGGAGGGCAGCGGAGCAGGAGGGGATTGCAGGGAGCATGTTCGTGGCAACTGCAGCATTGGACATGTATGTCAAATGCGGGGAGATGGAGAAGGCAAGGGCAGTGTTTGACAGGATGCAGAATAAGGATGCAGTGGCCTGGGGTGCTATGGTTGGGGGATACGCCTCCAATGGGCATCCGCGAGAGGCTCTGGAACTGTTCTTTGCAATGCAGGCAGAGCGAATGACACCAGAATGTTACACAGTAGTTGGGGCTCTCTCGGCATGCACAAGGTTAGGTGCACTGGATTTGGGACGGCGGGCTGTCGCAATGTTGCACTGGGATGAGGTTCTTGACAACCCAGTCCTGGGAACTGCACTGATTGATATGTTCGCCAAGTGCGGGAGCACAGGTGAAGCGTGGACGGTGTTCCAGCAGATGAGGAAGAGAGATGTCATTGTTTGGAATGCAATGATCTTGGGGCTCGGCATGACTGGCCACGAGAAGATTGCGTTTGCCCTTGTTGGTCAGATGGAGAAGTCAGGTATGACACTGAATGATAATACCTTTATTGGATTGCTTTGCAGCTGTACGCATACTGGCCTTGTAAAGGATGGCCGGCGGTATTTTCGTAACATGACTCAGTTATACCGAATAAGCCCGAGGATTGAGCATTATGGCTGTATGGTTGACCTGCTCAGTCGCGCGGGGTTGCTGGAGGAGGCTCATCAGCTGATTGAGGACATGCCAATGCAGGCAAATGCGGTTGTGTGGGGAGCACTCCTTGGTGGTTGCAAGATCCACCGGAATGCTGACCTTGCTGAACATGTGTTGAAGCAGCTCATCCAACTGGAGCCATGGAATTCTGGGAATTATGTGATGCTCTCTAACATATACTCTAACACTGGAAGATGGGAAGATGCAGCGAAGCTAAGGATGGAAATGAAGGCAAGTGGGGTTGAGAAGGTCCCTGCATCTAGCTGGGTTGAACTTGCTGGTAAGGTCCATGAGTTCCGTGTCGGAGATAAGTCACATCCCCTCTCAGATAAAATTTATGAAAAGCTCGATGAATTGGGCATGGAAATGAAGATCATGGGTTATAAGCCGACTACTGAGGTGGTGATGTTTGACATTGAAGATGAAGAGAAGGAGCACACGCTAGTGCATCATAGCGAAAAGATAGCCATTGCATTTAGCCTTCTCACCACTGAACCAGACGAGACCATCAGGGTCACCAAAAATCTCCGAGTTTGTAGTGACTGCCACACCGCCATCAAGCTCATATCAAGGATAACCAATCGTGAAATTATTGTTCGAGATAACAATCGATTTCATTGCTTTAGAGATGGCCATTGCTCTTGCAATGACTACTGGTAGTATACAGATGAGTTGTTGCAATTTTGAGCAGCATGAGAATAGGGAACATCTCTATTTTCATCTGATGTAAAACCTTAGCCAGCTAGAGTTGTGAACGGAGCACAGAAGTGGCAGATTATAAGGCAGGTTGATGTTGTAGTTCTTTTTCCATTTAATTGTTTCCGCTGAAAGGAATGAATAATTTTCTGTTTATTTGCTCATGTGTTTTATCTGTTATATTAATGTGTTCTGCTCGATATTCCAGTTTCCTCCATTCAGATGTCAGATTGAGCATTATGGGCCTCCTAGGAAACATCAGTGTCATATACCACGTTACCTTGTTGTCTCAAGGTAAGGGAACTGTCACCCAGTCAAGTAGTCAACTGAGATAAATCTTACCATTTTGCATGCTTTACTAGGTTGCTCTCCCCCAGAGCTAATGCCTTTGAGATTTCTGCTCTTGTAGCTTGTACTACTCTGCACTGCATGAATTAGTACCAGACCTCATTTTTGTTGGATAAATGATGAGCACTGCATACTTGACAACAGTTCATCTGTACATTCCCAGGTTCACACTAAACGAAGCACTTCTGATGCACATACGTTGATACATAAAACGTACACTCTGGCTTTGGTATCTCGCGCACTCGATCATTCACAGCAAGTTGTACAAGAACCTCACTACGTGGCCATCAGATGTTTTGGTTCAGCTCCGTTAGTAGACCTGAACGTTTGCACTGCGCTGCTCTCTTCTCCAATCCCACGGCTTCTCAGGGTTCTCTGACGCCCAAAGCCCTCGACGTGCAGCTCTTGCCTCTCTCTCCCACTGCAAAATACCATAGACCTAGCGAAAACTTCCAGGAGCAATTCTGAATTTGGAAAATGTTGCATAGAAGCAATTTAGGTACAATGGAATTTCTTACCTGTGCAAATTCTGGGCGCTTGTCGTAAATCTTGAAATGCCATACATGGCCACTCTTCAGCATTTGCTCCTGCAAACTCCATATATGCATACATTGCTCATATCAGAACTGAATCAATAAAATCATACTAAATAGTTTATGCTTCACCTGGATGAACACATCATCGCAATATATGTCACCCACGTAACGCCCAAACTGGTCCTGTCCATACACATAAATTGTGACCCTTTTCCCACCAATGAGCTTCACCAGTGCGTTCTTCGATTCCTTACCATTTGCCATTTTAAGCTCCGGTGCATCAACGCCCCTTCGAATCATGAAATAAAGAACACGCACTTGAGAACAATATTTCCTATTAGTATTGAGTTCAAGTTAGAGCAATGCATACCTCATTCTGATTCGATATTTCTTTGCAAGTATCTCTTCGCCTGAAATGGTTATTACCCTGATCATAAACTTTTATTAGTAAGTTGAGCTTTTGGTTATTTCATAAAAAGTAAGCATATATATGAGTACTGCAAACTGAATCATATGGCAGCAGCAGACGATACATGGTTGGGTGCCCGCACCATGCACGCGCACATGCACACAATATTTTCATGACTATATAAAGTACACTTTGCCTGTGGTGTTATATAATAACAAACTCCTAAACTAATAACTGTAAACAACTCCACAACATTTTATCCTGCTATCAAAATAACTGAATGTATCCCAATTTTGAAATTTTGTTGACTATTTAAAGTACACTATGCCTGTGGTAGCGTGGTGTTCTATAATAACAAAATCCTAAGTTTTTTTTAAAAAACAAAATATAAAAAGGATAACTGTAAGCAACTCTACATCATTTTATCCAATTATTTAAGTAATAAACTCAATTTTGAAATTTCTCTGACTATTTAAAGTACTCTTTGTCTGTGGTGTTCTATAATAACAAAATCCTAAAATGGTAACCGTAAGCAACTCTACAACCTTTTATCCAACTTCTCAACTGGGGATTCAATTGCCCTGAAAAAAACTAGGGATTCAATTTATTATCCAAGCAACTGAATGTATCTTAATTTTGAAATGTAAAAATCTTCAATGTTATATACGGATTTATGATATATAAAAGGATTGTGATGGTTCAGTTTGAGTACCTAAATCCTGCTTCGTGAAGGCTCCTTTGAAGAGCATCAGCCTTCTGGTAATCCCTATGGGTGCGTGCTTCGGTCCTAGCAATCACCATCTCGTGCACTTCCAGTGGCACATTCGCAGACTCTCTCGGGTCTGCTGTGTCAACATAGGCGCTAAAGCCATCGCCATCGCCAATGCACTTGTTGTGAATCTGATAGCAGTATAGATGGGGATCAGATCATCAGTCGTAAGTTGTTATCTAATATATTGTTTAAAGCGTGACATTGTTTTTTTTTTCCAGTGGTAGATCATATCTGACCGGCAAAGTGTTCAGCACAAACTGTACACCCTCAGGTAGTGAGGATGCTGATCCTGAAGGGGGTAATGGGAATGGGATCGGGAGGTTGTAAAATGAAAGAACACCCTGTAGAAAAACACAGTTTCAGTGAATTTCTTGAGATAGCAAAGTATTTAACTGTTGTTATTCTGGTTAAAAAGTACATGTTTGAACTATTTAGAATGTAAAAATGTAGGGAAAATCAGGTTACTGACCTCCAAATCAGCTCTCTGAATCCTGCTTAGGGCTGTTGCAATTAGCTGGGCAGCCTCTTCTGGTGTTTTTAGTGAGGGCCTCGTATTCTTATATGCCTCCAAAATATTACGGTACCTATTGTCAATTCAAATTAGAAGGTCAAACTATTAAATAATTTTGCCCATAGGACGGTCTCAATTTTTTTTTTCGCCCGTAGGACATCGAAGTGGTTCAGCTGTGTTTGTTCTGCTTATTTTACTTCTCCATGTTAAAGAATGATTTGTTCTATGTTTGGATAAGCATTGAGAACTCAAAACACAATTGAAAGAGGACCCCTTTTCTTTTTTGCTACTATATCAGAAGCCTTATAACTCTGTTGAACTCAGGGAGTAATTAATTAAAAAGCAACATTGACATCAGTAGGTACACCAAATGTACTAATTATTAAGAAAGGCGTCAAGTGCATAGGCTTTTTGAAATTGCTCCCTACCATTTAACTTGTGCTTTCTTGGATGATGTAACATGCTGTCCGAGCGCTTCAGGTACCTGAAAATAGGACAGGTAGAATTTCTCTTTACCGCGCCTCATCATTGGAGATTTGGAATACACGGCGCAAAATTTGGGGCAAACAAGGCTGTGAAATTGCCATCATGAATCATTAGAATCTTGATATTTGCAAATGTCTTCTTAGAATATGCTAGCGGTTGCAATGTCGCTGTACAGTAAAGGCCTTGTCAACACACATATCCATCAAAATGCTAAAAGAATCTGAGGTCAGATGGATCAAAAAACAAGAGGTAAGTTTGATTTGCAATACGTTCCTGCCAAAAACACCCAATCTTGCCCATAAAACGGAACACGACACAAGGTGAAAATATTGTTTCCTGTACTAGTTAACTGCTCTGGTTTAAGTAACAGCAGATTGGTCCAGGAGGTTTGATAGAACACAACAAAATCCATAAAGGGAAGGCCAAAGGCTGAGATTCCTGGAATCCCAAACTTAAACATAACACATTTGCATGTTGATCTGCAGATTTTTGTCAGAGGATGATCATGCTGCTGATTGATATTCTGCCTATCCTAGTTCGCCAAGGTAAAATTTATTGTAAATTATATGCATATATTCAGGGACTTTGCAGTTCGGTGTGACTCTAAGGCCCCGTTTGGAGAACATCAGATTCTCAAAATCCAAAATCCAGAATCTGGATTGCCCTCCAAACATGACAGATTCTGACCCAGATTCTACAATCTAGATTTTGGATTTTGAGAATCCTAGAAGCTGCTCAAAAGTTGATTCTACCAGATTTTGCATGCATATTTTACCATTTTGCCCAGCAACCTTCTAGATAATTATTCAATCTGCCATTGTCCACTCTTTTGGGTAGCAAGGGCATAAAAGACATCTATTCAACAAACTACCATACAATCAGATTTTGGAATCTATGATCCAAACAACATCGTCCAGATTTTGCTTAGAATCTAGATTCTGAAAATTCATCTAAAATCTAGATTTTCAAAATCCACAACTGGATCCAAACGGGCCCTAAAACAAACACACATGAAGGAAAAAGGAACGAATTGCATGTTACCAACCATGGATGTGCATTCGAAGTAGAGGAGGTCCTGAAGCAGGGATGCGACATCGTGATGAGGCCGAGAGGCTGCTGCAGGCTGATCCGTCCTGCCGCTCTGGTGCACGACGCCGTAGTCGGGGTAGTGATGGTCACCATGGTCGTCGTCGTCGTCGTCGTCTTCCCCCGTGAAGGTGAAGTCGAGCGGTTGAGAGGAGGATGCTGCAGGCTCATCATCCCCGGCCTGCAGCCCGTGCTCGTAGCGAGGCCGAGGCCTTGAGGTTGGGCGGTAGTAGGGGTAGTAATCGTCATCACCATTGTCTTTGTCTCCTCCTGTGAAGCACTTGAGGATGTTCCCCATGGATCGATCCCTGCCTTCTCTCCAAGCTCTCTCCGATTGATCTCTTCTTGGGTCACTCTCTGCAACGCTGCTGCTGCTGCTGCCGCCTCCACTTCACTTGTAAAGCAGCTAAAGCTGCCGGCAAGAGGTGAGGGAAGGTGAAGAGAAGGGTGCAGGTGGGACCGATCACTACAAGTGGAGAAGAAAAAGAAACAAGCCTACTAGGAAAATGACCGGCCCAGGCCATTGACTTGAGAACCCGGTCTTGCGTGCTTGTATTCCAAAAGGTGCCACAACATTTGCTCAAAAGCAATGTGCTAAAATCCACTCTGGATTTTTCTCACTCGTATAATTGATTTTTTTTTCATGAATACGCAGGAGAGCTGCGTATCTTTATATTAAGAAGAAAAACGTTTGATACATCGCGGGCCTATCCGGGCACACGCACACGGGTTTAGGCATGTTTTAGCTTACATTATACCACCGCAACAACAACACGAATGGCACAGAAAGGCCTAAATCAAAAATGCTGATCTAAAACACCTGATGGTATCAGCCAGCCTATGGCAGCTGGTGTTTTGCACAAGAGTTGCCCTTCCTGAATCTCCTGCAGCAGTTGTGAGGCATCCTTTGGTGGCGATCTTGCAAACACCCTTTCATTGCGTTCCTTCCATATTTTCCATGAAACAAGCATAAACGCTGAATCGAAGCCTTTCATTTGCCCGGAATGGACACCGCTTCTCTTGCTGAGCCACCAGTCTAGCAGTCCAACTTCCTTTGCCGGGATGGCGTTGTGCAGGTTCAGTACTGCACTGACTCGATGCCACAACATCTCACTGACAAGGAATCGGTTGATGTCGTGGAGCTTGGTATCCTGAAGGCAAACCATGGCCACATTGGCATCGCTCACCATCGTTCGCAGTGCATCTCTACGGCACCGTGCATTCAACCCGCGAACATTCCAAACCAAAAGGTTGTGAGTAGGCTGGTCCATGACAAATTACAACATGGTAGGCGTTCAGACCCATTTAGGTGGCGGGAATGGCGCACGCCTGACTGGTGAGCAGCAGCAGTTCTTGCTCAGTCAGGCCGTTCGCGGCGGGGAAGATATCTTGAAGGGCAGCGAAGTGGCGCGGCTGCATGGTGGACACCAAGAACTTGTCGAAGTCCTTGTCAGTGATCTGTGCAGCTTCGTGGTCTTGTGTAATGATTCCCAGTTTCTTCATCGCGAGGATTTCGCCCTTCTTGGATGCTCTGACCGCCGTGTTCAGCGGTTGCGCCGCAAGCCTGCTGCTACGCCGTGGAGTCTGGGACGTTGTCACCGGAGTTATTTGGCGCGGAGGTTCAGCAGCTAGCGGTGGTTGAATCGCCATTCGCACAGAGGCTAGGAACGCCGCTGCCTTCTCTTTAGCAGCAGCGACGTCCTCCGCCATTGTAGCCGGAGGCGGAGGCGGCGCCGGAACATGATTTGTCGCCGGGTCGGCAACGGGCAGATCACTTTCGGCTGCTGGCGTTTCACGCGAAGCGCCCGGTGTCCGCTGCGGCTGCGGGCGCGTGTGCTCAGCAGTGCTGCGGGAGTTGGCGGGCACGCTCCTGGCCCGACGAGAATACGTGCGGAGCGGTGTATCCCGCGGCGTGCCATGGCGCGGAGTCCCTTCGTCGGGAGCCTCTGGCGCATGCAGCACGGATTCAAAGATCATGGGGTCCACGCTGCTGTCGGTGTGGGGTTGTCCCAGCGGTGTCAGGTAGAGGAAGGTCAACTCTTGGGCGCACTGCTCGGTGCCGAGGCATGCCCGCGACGTATCAGGAGCCTGCCCTGAGCCAGGCACCGGCTTTTCAGAGGTGGGGCCTGTCAAGGGCGACCGTGGCACGGCGACGTGCGCGTCACAGTCGCGTGCGGCCGCTGGCAGGTCAGTCACGGGTGCTTCCTCCGTCCGCAGTTCCACTCGTATAATTGATTGCTTTGCCTACCCCAACTTACTCGGGTTATGTTGTTGTTGTTGTTGTATAATTGGTTGCTTTGCTTTCCGAATGCGCCACTGATTCCAAGAAAACTTAAGAAGAGCGAAAAAATCATGGATTGATCCCTATCGACTAGTAGTAAGTAGTTCTACTAATTAATCGTTGATGGAACTTCCCCCTCGAGCGGCTGCGTTGTTCTTGGGCGGCTGCTGCTGGATGACGAGGATGGAGACCTTGGACGCGAACTCTGCGGAGGCCAGCATGTCCCCCAGCACGCCCAGCTCCGGGAACTCGCTCCAGTCCGACAGCCCGGATGTGAGCGCGGCGCCGGCCGAGCCTTCCAGGTCGTCGCCTTCACCGGCACCGCCCCGGCGGCCGACGATGAGCAGGTCGAACTTCTCGCTCATGGACCTCACCACCGACGCAGTGCCCTCGGCGTCCTCGACCGTCTTCTCGACGTAGACGACGCGTTCGTTGTCGCGGTGCCTTGTCCAGAACTCCTGCAGCACCTGCTCGTCCCTGACCTCGTCGCGCCCTCCCATCCCCACCCAGTTCCTCAGCTTGAACCGCACCACCGTCAGCGACACGCTGCTCCCGGAGTCCTGATCCGGCATCCTGGCCGCGTACGCCAGCGCCTCGCGGTCGTCGGGCCCGCCTAGAAAGTAGAGCGCCACCCTCTGGAGGAGGCTGTTGGCGGCGGTGGCGCAGGCGGAGCCGGCGGCGAGGCCGTGGTCGACGAGGATGGCGACGGAGCAGGGCGCGTAGTGCAGGACAGCGCGGTTGATGGAGCGGATGGCGTTGTTGGCGGTGGCGCGCGCGCCGTCGGAGGACTTGTGGAAGGGCAGCAGGATGAGGTTGGCCTTGCGGCTGTGCGCCAGCGAGCACACGTCGTGGTGCATCGAGCTGTACGGCGCCTGCGCCACGTACGGGCTTACGGTGACGGCGCCCGGCGCCGCCTGCTGCTGCTCGAAGTACCGGAACGCGTTCACGATCCGGTCCGACGGCGTCGGGTTGCTTGTGCTGCTGCTCTTCCGGTGGGGCTTCAGCACGGAGGCGGCGCGGCCGACGAGCTCCGTGAGGTGGAGCACGATGAGCGAGACGGGGGAGTCGCGCGAGGACCCCGACGCCTCGAGCAGGTCGATGAGCGGCGCGGCGTGGTCCTCGCTGTAGAGGCAGGTGAGCACGCGGAGGTCGGCGCTGGGCGGCGCGTCCTCCAGCGTCCGCCGCTTCGCCCGCACGAACTGCCCCGACGGGTCGTACAGCAGCTTGATGAGCGGCGTTGAGACGGCGGTGATGAGCACCATGGAGAGCGTGAGCGTGGAGTAGTGCTCCGCCGTGGCCTTCATGGTGTCGCCCCAGTTGTTGATGGCCGCCACCTCCACGATGCCCCGGATGTTGAGCATCAGCGCCAGCACGGCGGCGTCCCGGAACGGCATCGCGAAGAAGAGCCCCGCGGCGACGCACCCCACCAGCTTCCCCGACACGCACAGCGCCACGAACAGCTCCAGCGCGCACCACTTCTCCGAGGTCTCCGGCTTGGTGAGCTCGGCGAGGTCGGTGCGGTACCCGGAGAGCGCCATGTACACCGGCAGGAAGAGCGCGATGAAGAAAGAGTCGAGGCGCTCCGTCATGGTGGCGCCGATGGGCATCCCGCCGGGGAGCGCCAGCCCCAGCATCATCGGCCCGATCATGTACTTGAACCCGATCGCGTCCGTCACCAGCGCCGACAGCAGCGCCGCGATGACGACGACGACGAAGGAACCCTCCGACAGCAGCGACCCCGTCGGGGTGCGCTTGTACGCGATGTACCGGCCCGCCGGGCGCGCCACGAACCCCACGAAGAGCACGAACGCCACGAACGAGGCCAGGATCTGCGCCGTGAACGCCGCCGACTTCGCCTCGGAGACAAGGAAGACCGCCGCGGTGCACGCGCGGAGGAACCAGGAGGTGACGTCGGTGATGAGCGACGCGGTGAGCGCGATGCGGCCGAGGTCGGTGTTGAGGAGGTCGAGGTCGGAGAGCGCGTCGGCGATCACGGGGAACGACGACAGGGACAGCCGGACGGCGAGCTCCGTGATGAGGGAGGAGCCGCGCAGGTCCTCGGGGAGCGACGGCTGGAGCGCGTGGAACACCGGCAGCGTGACGGCGAGCGGGACGAGCGCGCCGGTGATGCCGACGGCGACGGCGCGGCCGCTGGGGCGGCGGAGGAGGCTGAGGTCGGTCTTGACGCCCATGGAGAAGAGGAACAGGATGAGCGCCACCAGCGACACGCTCTCGAGGATGTAGGTGCCGCGCTCGGAGAAGAGGACGCCGCGGAAGGTCTCGCTGCGGCCCAGCACGGTTGGGCCCAGGAAGACGCCGACGAGCATGTGGGTGACGAAGCGGGACTGGCCGAGGCGGCGGAGCACGACGTGGGCGGCGGCGGAGAGGACGAGGATGACGGAGACCTGGACGAGGAGGAGCGGGAGGGAGAAGCGCAGCGGCTGGTCGCCCAGGAACATGCCCTGCGAGTTCACAAGGTTGTTGTCGTAGCACGCCGCCGCCAGCGGCTTCACCGTCGGCTCCAGCCCACCCGACGACAGGTTCGCCACCGCCGCCATTGATGCTTTTGCTGTTAATTAGAAGGAATTGGATGCTATCTAACTGCTAATAAGTGATGGGCACGCTAGGCAGCGCCATTGATCCCTCCCTTCTTTCTTGGCGTTCCTCTGTTCGTGGGCAATGGTGGTGACTCCGCACGGCATGTGAACCCACAATTCAGTGTGGCAGGGAGACAGTGAAGGGCAATGCAGGCAAGGGACATGAGAGGCTATTTTTAGTTGTGGATGAGAGGGATAATAGACAGAGGGAGACATAGCAGCAATCCAAGTCCAATAATAGAGTTTGAAGGCAACCGTGAATTGGTCTGAATTTTCTGACACTTGAGGTCTGAACAAAAAGGGATGACGCACATTCATGCTGTGATGCTGGTTGCTGCTGCTTCAAAGTAAGTAGCTCATCTTGATACCCTGATACCTCGCCTTGCATCTGCCTAACTGGCGCGTAATCGCTCCGGCATCTTGTCCAGGGTCTCGACAGGACCATTCCCGGCAACAGAAGAAATGTTTTGTGCATCTAGTGTCGCCTGCTGAAAAGACCAGGGTTGGATAGGAATACAGGCATGTTCCATCTTTGTTACAAACGAACATCCCGTTACTTTTGCCATCACAATGATTTCAGCCTTGTAAGTACAACTCTGTTTCAAATTTAAATTTAGAAGGTCGATCATGTTCATATACGCTGCATCTCAGGAACAGATTCAAGTTACAGCCATTACAAACTGGAAACTGCCAATCATGCCTGCACTGGTAACACATGATGATTTCACAACCGAGCTGAATGAGTTAGATGCATTATGTCAATCCAATCCTAAAACAATTTCTGCCTTGCTGGCCATTAAGAACTTGCTTGCAGCCATGCACGACGGAGTTCGCGCGTATCCACCATGAAAACGACCTGTCCCGATTCATTCAATCACCATCAATCCCTGTCGTCTTCGTCTTCATCCAGCGAATTCGACCGCCTCCGCCAGCTCAGCACGCGCCCGATCCGCGGCAGCCTCATCACCGAGTTGGCCCGCGCCACCCCCTCCAGGGCTCTCCACACCGTCGTCCCTTCCTCCGACGCCTCGCCGCCGCTTCTGCTGCTCACAACCCTGCGGAAGCTCCCCGTGAACGACACGCCCGCCTGTTCACGAGGCGGCTTCACGTCTCCTGAGCCTGTGAAGCTCTCCTCGTCAGGAGATGCCGGCCGGTTCAAGAAGAGGCACACGACGGCGCAGTCGTCCACCATGGACGTCGGGTACTTGCACCGCCACGCTCGGACCGCACGGTCGATCAGCTGTCTCGCCGCCTTGGATGGGTCGGTGACCGATGAGACGATCTTCACCACCTCCTTGTTCGACAGCACGTCCCAAATCTGCAACAACAGATTTTGCCAAGGAAAATTTTAACTTTTGGTTCTCATGCATGCTAGCATAGGAAAGCCATATTGTCTAAACTTTTTTTTTTCTGTTGTCCAATCAAATCGGAAAATCACTATCAGCTAAAACTATCATGGAATATTAATAAATAGGTGACAGAGATATGTCACTTTCAGTTAACAGTTTCTGTTGTCAATCTAATCATAAAAGGGATTTATGCTGTTTTAGTACTCAGATCATTTGGAATAGAACTGCAAACCTGTCTCCTTAAAATTGAAAGTGATAGAAATCTGAAACTCCCAATCAATCAAACGAGTTTCCGTTTTTATTACCCCATCAGTTGCAAGCACCAAGAACTCGTCCTTTTCAGATAACTTCCTGTAGTAGACTTCAGGTGTGCAGATAAGGCCATGGCTCTTCAGGCAGAAGTCCCCGAAGGCCCTTGCCATGGCGAGACCTGGAGCATCCTGGTCCGGCAACCACATCCTAGGCACGTCTGGTTCGTCATCCATGGCGAAAACTCGTCCCTTGCAGTTCAGAATCCTTGCGAGTTCACCTATCGCGAGTGCGCAACAATGTAAAGTGCAATCAAGAAAATGTACACATACATTTCAAGAAAGTTAAGATGCTGGCTTACTTGGAAGATCTGGCTTCAAGTCAGTGGTCAGTTGGACTGGGATCAGCCGGTCCTTGCTGTCCCGGGTGCAAAGAACAGCTCGTGAGTCACCCAAATTGGCGATGAACAAGTGATCACCCTATGCATAAGAAGGATATATAATTAAGGAACAGAATAAGTAAGATTTACACTTTGGTTCCAATTCAGCTAGTTGAGTTCCTGATCTTTCAGAATCTAAGTTTTACTGTGTACCAAAAGTAGTACTGGTCCACTGGGAAAAAAAAGGAGAGGATACAGTATACGCATTTTTCTGAATTTTATCATTGCCAGTAGAATAAGTTGCAAGCTTGTAATTCTAGTAGAACTAGTACCTGCCTAACAACAGTGACTGCTGTTGTGCCACTACAAATGCAGTCAATTCCTGAATGTTGCTTGAGCTCCTCATCCACCTGCTCAAATGTCTTGACAAATATGCTTTTCCAACTAGACAACAGGTGCTTCTCATCGCTTGTATCATCACTGGATGTGGTGGAGTCTGACTTGTCAGAGGAATCCAAATCTGTATTGCTTGAAGGGTCTTGTTCAGTTGCGAGCTTCAAAGTATCGGTTGAGGGATCTTCTTGTTCTTCAGTTTTGGGCTTCAAAGCAGAGGATAGTTTCATGGGAAGGGTGTCACGGACATGGCGAGCAACTTCTCGGCCAAGAGGGCCATGCCCATCAAATACCCCGCAGAAGATGTGGCCTTTGTGGCCAGCAAAGTCCTAAGCATCTTGAAACAATTGCGACACATCATGATTTAATCGAATTATTATTGCGCACATAAAAGAGGAAAGCTAATGTACTTGCATTGGTGATGCTATAATGTAGTACAAGATACGGATGTGCCCTCACAATTTTTTTTCCCGAAACATTGGCAGGAGCACTGCCTTTCGTTTAAGAAGAAAGAAGAGTTGCTAATAGGAGTGCCCTCATAATTTCATATTGCCGATGTAGTGATGAGGTTCATGTCCAATACAAACTTTGAGAAAATTGAAATATGGCAAAGTACATAACTTGAGGTAAATTCCAGTTTCTTGAAAATTCCCCCCACCCCTAGAGTATTTCACTAGGCTAGCTGTAAGAATTCAGTTTCTTTCCTCAAATTAAGTTTTAAAATGCAGCTTGTACTGGGTAGAGAAGCTTGCAAAAACAACCTGAAGCGGAGCTTGGGGTAATTTTTCCCAAAAACGAAAAAAAAAATGAGTTTGAGTTGGTGCAAGTAGAGATGGATCCGGTGCATTGTTGTTAAAATTAAACAAAGTTGTGGATGCATTGTGCAGTGGGTAGACAGACTGAACAAGTAGACATCATATCGCAGCTTGTTGGGATGCCAGAAGGAGACGATACTTGCAAGAAGGCCAAGGATATATCTCTGTGAGTACCTGGCAGACGGCCATGGCGTCCTGGTTGGCACCCTTCCAGCCTTGCTTGGTGTGCATGGAGGCGGCGGCGGCGGTCCAGAGGTGGTGGTGGAACACGTCGTCGTCTAGGTCCGCCTTGGCCTTGCTGCAGCAGATCCCCATTGTTGGTCGCGCGTGAGCTCCGTCCTCTCCTCTCCCTCCTCTGCAACTGCAGGCACAAGCAGGAGGCAGCCTTGTTGGTTCGTGGATGGATGCATCTCCTTTGGTTGGTTCGTGGATGGATGTGGGTGGGGGCCCACACCGCCGGCATTAATGAGGACCGGTAGGGAGCAGTCACGGAATGGAATGGTGCACGGGCAACGGAACGGGCATACTAGCATAGTCCATGATACACAGGAGCATCCATCTTGGGCAAGGAGACGATGCAGGGCAGCAGCTGCTGCCGTTTGCCGGTGGCTCGTACGTACGATGTTGAAGCTTGAGCACGGGAGCCCCCCAAAGGCAGTTGCCCTGCCCTGCCGGCAGTCCTGTGTCCAAGGCATCGACGACGGCAACAGATCGGAGGCATGGTTGGCAACTGCCTCCTGCCACGTGATGCCTGTACCCCATGCCGCATTCGCAGTTGGCACCGCTTCATCTTCTTCGTTCAATGCTAGGCTACCCATAGGCCATAGCCCATGGCCATGGCCGCCTACCTACCTACCTTGGAGTCTTGCTCTTGCAGATCGAGGGAGATGCCGTCGCCCGTTGCTCTCGCCTCCTACCTGTCCGTGCCACTCCGCCTTCAGTTAAGTCCGCTTTGAGTGCCTCCAGTTTCATCCTGGATTCCAACCACACGTAAAGCCACTTCATTCCAGCAATCCAAAAATCATGCACCAGCCATGGCCACATCATCACACAACCGGCACAAGCCTGTATCACCCAAAATCTCAATCATCTCTTCAATAACAGTATCTTCCATTCCATTCATCTATATGCTGCTACATATACAGCAAGAGAAATCCATGCTTTTGTTTGTCAAAACTGTAACCTACTCCCTGGTTTCACCACTTGACCAGAAAAAAGCTGGGATGGATCTAGTCATCTATATTACCATACAACTGAGCATACTTCTGCTCAAACAATTAAGTATTGACACAGTACTCTTGACTATTACACTACAAAATTTTGAGCTCCTTCATCCTTTGGCCTGACTTCTGAATGCCACTCAAGAACCCCTCCATCGCCATGATGCATGCCCTTCCTTCCCACAAACACTACACTTCCAGGCCTTCTCATCGTACAAGCACATCTTGGGACTGTTGCTTCCATACATCACAAGGTTCCACCTCAACCTGCACAGGACCACATCTATTATTAGCCACTTTGGTGTTCACAGGTTTGTAATTTTACTAAACACAAAAGATTATAAGAGGAGGGTTGTCCTATGTTTATTTGTTTTTCAATACCATTTATAAACAAAGCAAGGGCACCACAATAAAGGGGGACAAAGCCTCCTTGACACCGCGGATTTCATAGATTTTTAGTTTTTTCTCAAGTAAGAATACGCAGGAGAGCTGCGTATCACTTTTAGAGTTTTTTTCTCAAGTTAATACACAGTCTTGCAAAGTTGCAAGACCAATGGGATCTCCAGATACAAAGCAGGAAAGCCAGTTTGATGGACACAAGGATTCAACATAATGCAGAGGCAAAACAGGCAAGCTGAAAGAAATGAACAATACCTTAAATGGTTTGTTGATCCACTGGAAAATACAGCCACGTGCCTCAACATTTTTTAGCATATGAGGAGGCATCATGGATTTGAATGCTTTATGAAGCTTCACTTTTGTCAAACCACCACAGACCATGAGAGCAGCTATCAAGCCATTAGGCGTAATACCAGCTAAATGTACAATGGTCATGTTCTGCAAGCCACATATGCTAGAAAGTGAAAGCAGTCCAATGTCGGTGATCGAACAGTATGACAAGTTTATCTGTGATGAGACATACATGCTATCAGCAGAATGGAAAGTAAAACATACATGGTACTAATAGATTTCAGCTACAGGAGAAAAGATGTGATACCTGACGGAGGCTATGAGAAAACTGTGAAAGGTGAAGCATGCCCACATCATTAATCTCAAAGCATTTCTTGATATCAAGCTTGGAAAGCAGCCTGCACCCCATTGCTATTTCCGAGAGCCCTGAGGATGAAACCCTGGAACAGCCACGGATCTCCAGTGTATTTAGCTTTGTGCATTTTGAGAGGGACATCAGTGAACGGTCTGTTATTTCCGTGCAGTAGGATAGATTGATGGATTCTAGCATTGGACAGCCTTGAGCAATCTGAATAACCCCTTCATCACCAATGCCTCCACACCTGAAACAGAAACTATAAGTCAGTTTAGCCACAAAAAGAACCAAAGAAAGAGAACCACAAGGCATGTCTAGTAATGACCTGTACAAATCAATATCTTGGAGTTTTGGGCAAGACTTTCCAATGTGGGCCAGACCTTCATCACTTATCCTCAAGCAAATGCCAATTTTTAGGCTCGAAAGGTTGCTGCATCCGGCGAGAGCTTTCAGCCCTGCACAAAAAATATTCATAGTCAACTTTATGTCGATTTGTCAAAAAATTATTTCAACATTCAGTTCAATAAGTACCTTCATCATCCAAATCACTGTCAGTAAGGTCCAGCTCTTCCAAATGAGAACAGTGCTTCCCAATTAGTTGGAGTGCTCCACTTGAAACATGACTACAAGACTCCATCCTCAGAGAGATGAGGGAAGTGCACGAACCAGTGATGGCAGCTACTGAAACATCAGTGATATTGCGACAACAAGTGATGTCCAGCTTCTGCAGATTCTTTAGTTTTGACACAGCAAAAGAGAGTTCCATATCTGTCACTCCAGAGCACTTGCTAAGACTTAACTCCCTAATAGAAACACAAGAGCTTCCAATGGCTTTTAGTCCATCAGCCATGAATTTGCAGCCTTCCAGCTTCAGGCTCCGCAGTTTAGAAATCTTTTGGAGGCTTCTCACCATAGAAGGAGTAACCTGCTACAAGAAGTCAAGAAGGATGTAAATTAAGATGCGAGATCTCAAGTTATGTCCAGGTGATACAACAACACGACTAGATGATTAGCTGCTTACAGGGCAGCAGTATGAAAGATCCAGTTCCAATAGATTCGGTATCGACTTCACTATGGATGAAACTCCCACATCAGTGATGTTCTGACAATGAGACATATCAAGCACCTGCAGTGGTACAAACATGGAAGATCAGTAAGCAGAGTTTTGTGCTAGTACAACATAACTAGTTCAGATCAGGCATCAACAGAGTTCAGAACCTAAGAGTGTACTCCGTAAGCTCAAGCAGTTGTTCAAGCAGAAAATACTACTCTAGTGTATTGAGTGAGGTGATGCATTGGTACTGACAGGTCAACAAAAATGGCAAATTACAATGATCGCCTCACCTGCAGTGATTTACTGCATTCTTTCTCAAGGCTAGCAAGGGCATCATCATCAATTCCAATACACCCCACCAGTGTCAACACCTGGAGGTTGGGTAGCTTCATGATGGCAAGAAAGCTCTGTTTTGTGATCTGCAACACAAGAAACGTTTGCATTAGTTGAGCACGGTATGATAGGTGCGTTCAGTACTCAGAGAACTGCAAAAGAAACTGAATCAATGGCCACACAAAATGCACGGACGAGAAAGGAAACCAGAGTTAGGTACCAAAGCTTCTGATACTTTGTTGCAAAGATCAATTGCTAATTTGCTATGTATAGATAAGAGCACTTGCAGATCAAGAATATTATACACAGCAAGCAGTGGTCCAGTTCGCTAACACAAACTGAAGCCAGTA
>NC_028456.1:35651535-35657761 GCF_000263155.2 Setaria italica
CTTGAGGGCGAGGAGGGTGAGCCCCAAATCCGTGACCCCCAGGCACCACTTGAGGGAGAGGTCCCTGAGGTCCGTGCAGCCGACGGCGACGCAGCCGAGCCCCATGTCGGTGAGAGCCTTGCAGCGCGAGAGGGACAGCCTGCGGAGCCTCCTCATCCGCGCCACCTCCGCGGCTGCCGTGTCCCCAAGATCGACCCCATTGGAGAGGTCGAGGTCGGCGAGGTCCGGGCACGGCCCGGCGAGCGCGGCGAGGCCAGCGGCGCCGAAGCCCCAGGAGCGGGATAGGTCGACGGCGTGGAGGGAGGATCCGGATGAGGAGGATACGGCGGCGAGGGCGGCGTCGGGGACGCGCGCGCAGAGGGAGAAGTCGAGGCGGGATGCGGACGGGTATCGGGCGAGCGCGGCGGGGAGGAGGTCGGCTCGGAGCGGGCGTAGGAGGCGGCGGTGGCGGGACTCGGCGGCGTGGCAGGCGCGGGAGGCGAGCGCGAAGGACTTGAGCGCGCGCGGGTCGGCGGCGGCGACGCGGTCGAGGATGAGGAAGAGGAGCTCGTCGGCGAGGGCGTCGATGGGGGCCGGGGCTGGGGAGAGGCGGCGGCGCTTGGTGTGCCGGTGGGCTGCGGCGGCGGCCATGGGGGCTCGATCTTGGTAGCTGCAGCTGAGGAGGGAGAGGAATGGGAAGGGAGGGAGCAGGCAGCAGAGGAATGATGGCAACAAGAACTGAGTAACTAACGAACCAAGGGGAGATGACGAGACTGCCCCTGGAACGTGTTGCTCTGGGCGCGGCGAGCTGCGCGTCTGTTTGCCATGTTTGCCCCTACGCTGCTCCCGTGGGTTGGTCGGCAGTGAGCGAGCGGGGGTAGTACGGGAATAGGAGAATCTGATTGGACGGAAGGTACGGTACGGAGGGCGTACCTCCCGGGGGTAGAAGTGGAAGGGGAAAAGAGTGTGGCAAGCGGGGAGGGGAGGATGCGGGGGAGGACGAAACGAGGACCGCATCGTACACCCTGTACGAAACGCCAGCGCGGATCCCAACCTCATTTCTTTTTTCTCATCTCCATGTACGTATGTGGCAGGTACTTATTATACACAAAAATTACAGCATACCATGCAGTGCAATTCATCAATTGACGATTACTTATTAATCAGGATTTAGTTATTAATTGTCTTAAATTAAGTATATAGGAAATGATAATATTTTATATAATAATAATAATATCATATGCTTTTTCGTCTACCAGCAGGACTGGGACAATATCTTAATTAAGATGTGGATAGAGCAAAAGAATGTTAGGTATATGTCAATACAAGACCTAACTAGAGATGGTTCCACTTCCGAAAGGACTTCAGAGGTACTCGACAGCCGTTCACTGCGTTGAGCATCTACAATTTGAAAACTCTTTGTATGAATTTTGCATAATAGCAGTGTCCAATTTTGGTAAAATTCCAATTATCAGTTGCAGTACGTAAAAGAAACACGTTGGTGGTGGTGTGGTTGGTATGTGGTGTGCCGTACCTTAAAAGGACAAACGGACGGCCGGCCGGCTGGACCCAATGACCAAATGCTCTGATCCAGTAGACACCTCACCCTGATAAGAACTCGAGACTGTCACAGCGTTTCTTCCTGGGAAGGCTCCATCTGGTGCCACCATCTGCCAATGCTCTTTTAACAGCTAGCCTGTCTGGCTATCACCTGCCTTTGTCTCCCTCCCTCTCAAAAACATTAAATAAAATTCTGCTTCTGAGTGCAACATGATTTTCTTGTAAAAAATATCAGCTTTAGGTGGTTTGCAGGTATTAGAAAAAAAAACCAAGTTGGAGTTGCTAATGAAAGCCTCAAGTTTCATGGAAAGAAAGAACAAAGCATACTCGCCATCGCCATCCGATCCACTCTACATACAAGGGGCGGCCGTACAAGTACAATGGTCAGAGGGAGAGAGAGAAAAAAAAAATCCTTACTTCTCATCAGCATAACATTGTCAATGGCTGCATCAAAATATACGTCATATTCAAAGAGGAGCGGACCGAATATGGTTGTGACGATGAGACCGGATTTCATTTTTAAAAAAGTGAGGCTTCTTTCATTCACTCTTTCTTTCTTTTCCCCCAGAAGCAGTAGTGAACTTTGCGTTGGTGTGCCGTACCTGAAGAGGACGGCACGGCATGTCCCCAACCAAACACTTTCACCGTACCGTCCCTTGAACCAAACACCGGCTGTCCCAGGTATCCCTCCATTTTCACCAGTCCTTTTCAGACAGAGTTCGTTATACATTCATAGCCTTCCCTTTATAAAGTTGGTTCGTTATGCATTCATAGCCTCCTCGCCTCCCAGATCAGACATCCAATCAGCATCTTATCATTCCGGATAATTCAACTCTCTACTGTGCTCTACTAGCTTCTGTCTGACAGGTAATCAAATGAAGGGGAAAAAAAAACAACCAACTACATGACAGCATAACATGGAGCGAGTAACGAAATCTCTTCTCCTTTCCAACAAACAACGACTGTTCCACTCCAACAAGGATTGCATTTACATTACACGACCGATATATGATGCTGATCGTTCATGCATCAAACAAACTTGACCGACCTCCTCACATCCATCACACCACCGTACGCAAAACACATCCCCAGGCACCTTCTTCCACACACAAACACATGCTCTCCCCCTCCCCAGTCCCTACCCATACATGCCAAAAGTCCAATGCACACTATCAAGTCCCAACTTCGACTCACATCATACACCTTAGATGAAACCAGTTGGAAACAGCCATCAGCAATTCAGCACATGATGATGATCATAATGACAACAAGATGCAAACAAGTTATAGCTCAAACACCATGTAGCAGTGATGAATACAGGAACAATTACAACTGCATGAGGATTAACACCACAAAAGTAAAACTATATCACACAACTGAACTATGGGAGCTTCGTGGGCAGAGACAGAGAAGCTTTTTCAGAGAGCATAGCTGATGCTTCATGTTTCTTAGCTTCTTGTTCCTCGGTAGCATAAATCAGTCCTAGCAATTTGTAGATTAATGTCACTTTGTGACAGCCTATGCTACTAGCCTATGTTTCTATGTGATTCCTATCCAAGGTACTAATATGAAGGGAAGTGCTCCTCCAATTTCCCATAAAAATAATATGGTATGGATATCTTCAGAGTTTTTTTTTAATTATTATACCAAAAGCAGTCAGTCACAAGACCATACGTGGCACATTACCAAAATTGGAGTGCGACTTGGAGCTACTAATGAGCCATTTCAACTCATTACAAATCTGAATGACATACTAAAAATAAGTTTGGCAGAATCCCTCAACATGGTATACATACCTTGATAAGACCAAAAACACTTTGGTCCTATTGCATTCCTGCGTATCTATACCTCAGCAGCAGGTTCCGGTTCTCCTACAAAATAATATGAATAAAAGATAAGGAAATCGAATTCAGAAAGCAATTCAAGAATAGAGTGAAAGAACATACATCAATAACTGATGAGCAGATGTCCATTATTCACTCAGGCATAACAGAGGAAGGGGCCGTAAATAGAAATCTGATCAGAAGATAAGGCCATGGATTTTTTTTTTGATGCAACATAGGATTAACCTTTTCAGAGAAAGTTATTCTAATATCAATGCAAGAGGAGCAAGTGCTTCTGGTAGTTTGGTAATTTGACTCCTGACAGTTAGGACCTAAGAAGCACCAGCTTATGGGCTAATTTTCACAGGGTCCCGAACGTAAACAGTGCTCCGCAGATGTAACAAACTAGTCAAATAGCTACAAACAAGAGTCTGAAACCAGATAAAAAGGCCATTATCACTTCCTCCATCTCTCTTCCTCCAATTCACCATCTAACGCATTTGCTTGTCATGAAGAAGAAAAGCTACAAGCCTGAAACCTCACAAGAGTTATTTTACCACAATCTCACCAAACATTTTTATCACTGCGGCCCAGTATATGCCATCTTCCTGTTTTCCAACATTGGAAGTCCCCCTAGGATGGTACAGACCTATCTGATGACCTCTATGCCACAGCTGGACTGACTTGCGACTGCATTTTTGTTCATTCGTGTTGGGCATGCTAGAATTGAGATTCTTGTTTCCTTTCCGTTTCCCTTTTTTTAGTTAGTTGTTGGTGCTTCTTGCCATATACAATCAATAATACAGCAATTACAAACTCCTGATGCCCATCTGATATGATGACTTTGTAAATTGCCAAGATTCTAAGAAAAGAAAAATGCAAGGGTTACCTAATAGACGGTGTTCCTTAGCCTGTTACCGGATAGTTCGGTACCAATGCATGCAACTGGTTTGAAACAAGGAGTCCATTGGATTTAGGTCGCCTTGAATGCTGAGTGGAAGGCAGCACTGGTTTGTGTTAAATGGAAGCAACTGTAAATATGGATTATAGTCCCGATCCAACAGTTGCGGTTATTTCAAAACACAGACCAAAGCAACACATGAACGTTTCCAGCATCGACTACAAATCCACAATGCAAGAAGGCAAGAGCCCTTCTTCCCTTAACTACTACAGTACAACTTCTCACTCTATGCAACCGCACACAATTCTACTGCTAGACATTTTGAACAATAACCCAATTACACGCTACTGCAGCTCTGCATGGAAATCAATCAATGAGCGGTGAGAACATAGAGAGAAACTGCAGGATTTGATAGACAGACCTGCTCGAGAACACGGAGGTTGCTCTCCTCCACCTCCCTGGCGAGCTTCTCCAACTTCCTGAGCATCCCAGCATACATGTCATCCATCTCCGCCGCCTGCCCTGCTGCAGAGCCCAGGACCCCTTGCAGCCTCCCGATCCCAAACCCGTCCACCATTTCATCCACCGCCTTCTGCTCACCATTGGTGTGAGTGTGACGTTGACCTGTGGGCTCTGGCGACGAAGGCTGAGGAATCGGCAGGCAGGGCATTGGAGATTCTGGGTAGAAGGCGTGGTACTGGTCCCTGAAGCCGGGGCCGACGTTGACGACGCTGATGGAGGCCGGGACGAGGCGGGATCCGAGGAGGAGGAAGGTGCGGTAGTCGTAGGAGTGGGTGGAGAAGTTGGGGGAGGCGGAGGGGGAGACGAGGATGAAGAGGAGGGGATGGGCGGTGGTGCGGCCTTCTATGGTCTTTGAGAGGGAGTTGGCGAGGGCGAGCTCGCGCATGGAGGGGCGGAGCGCGGTTCGGCGGCGGGAGGAGAAGAAGCCAACGGCGGAGGAGGGATCCGAGGAGGGGGCCTGGAAGCGGCCGAGAGGATCGGAGAGGGAGGAGGGGTGGGAGAGGGAGCAGTGGCCTGAGACGGAGATGGAGAGCGCGGGGGCGGGCGGTAGGTCGTCGTAGTCGGAGAGGGAGGCCGGCGGCGCGGGGAGGTGGGAGGCGCGGCCGAAGAGGAGGCCGTCGCAGTCGGCGGCGGCGGCGGCGCAGCGGTGGAGGAGCGCGGCGAGGGCGGCGCCGGAGATGGAGAGGTTTGGCACCGGGGCCGGGGTGGCGCCGTCGCCGAGGGCCATCCGTGGACTGGGCTGTGGTGCTGTGGATCATTGCATTATTTGGTCATGCTTATATTATATGAGATAATGGAAAAACTTGCATAAATTTGATGAATATGACCGTATTATTATTTTTTAATTTGAGCATCATATAGAATATTGAAATCATTTTTTTTTTGAAAATATCGAGTAATATGACCATAAATTCAAATGATAGTGCATGTATACATCACAGAAAATGATAGTTTGACTAAGTTAAAGGAAAGGGGAAAAAGATGAAACAACACAAAAACCTGTGGGCGCATGCGATTGAATTTTTTTCTTACACATGAAAAAAGGTTAGCAGAAAAGCCTTCTTTCACTGCATCAAGGGTATGTCAAGGTTTGGAGTCTACGGGGGCGTTTTCTTCCACTGACTTATTTTTAGCATGTGTCACATCGAATGTTTAGAGACTAATTAGGAGTATTAAACGTAGACTATTTACAAAACCCATTACATAAGACGAATCTAAATGGCGAGACGAATCTATTAAGCCTAATTACGCCTAATTAATCCATCATTATCAAATGTATACTGTAGCTACAAATTGTCTTTTGTTGACTAATAAGGAATAATCAATTAATTGAACCGTCATGATTACCAGGATTTAAACCAAGAAAAAAGGAGCATAAGATAAAAACAAACTAGAAAGATTTAGGCATCTGATGTGCTGTGAGAGCTCAAGAACTGATCAG
>NC_028456.1:35657861-35663316 GCF_000263155.2 Setaria italica
GTTTAATACTCCTAATTAGTATCTAAACATTTGATGTGACGGGTGCTAAAAATAAGTCAGTGGAAGAAAACGGGGCCTACATCTATGAAAATATTCATCAAGAACAGTTGTTGGTTTATTAGTGGCTGGGACTTGCTTATAATATCTTCACCTTTGGTTTCGCTTTAAATTGTCGTATAATACTAATGGCTGGACATTGGAGGTCAGAATAGTTATTTTTCTTTTATTATCTAAAAAATCATGTTTGGAAGTTGTATATTATATATCCTTACATTACATATACTCTATAAGAAATAGTGTCCATATCCTTAATTTATTCATTAGCAAAGATACTTGTCATGCATGTATAAAATTCAAAAGATTTGCTATAATTGTGTTGAGATATGGAATCGATAGTCCGAGTCTTAGATTCAAATCATCCATCCAGACCACACAAAACAACTCAACGTTTTACACTTGATCAGCTGGAGGAAGAGACTTCTTTAACAGTTTCCTGCTCACTTGATTGTCAGAAGCTACGTCAATTCATTCACCATGTCAGTATTGTTCTACATGCACAGTCATCAGAGAACAATGGCGGAGCAGTAGCATCTCCTGCCAATTGACTTCAGACCAGTTGTCACCCACCCACAACCTTCCTTGTACCGCTCCACCTGACCACAATTGTAACAAAGGCTTTACTGTTAGTCACGCCACAATTGTACAGGAAAAACCAAATGCAACAACAAAAGACAAATGGACATGCTAAGAAATTTGTCTCCAGGTGTAGGTACCTACCACATCCAAGATTGTATCTGCTTCAGCTTTCACCCCGCCAAATGTGAATATCGACCCACCAAGCACAGCTGAAGAATGGTATCCTCTGGTGCAGTTCATGGGTTCAACCATCACCCATGAAGGCATCCTTGGCTCGTACACCTCGACGGTAGCTACCATTGCTTTAGCCCCAGTATCATAACCACCAATTGAGAATCTGGAAGAAAATACATAGACCAAATTACATCAACAAAAGATAAAATACACACTGATGACACCTACCTGTAATTTGCTGGGAACAAACGTTTTCAGCTCATTGTTTTAACATACTGCAAAGAAAGGGCTACAAACTTACATCTTCTCGTTAAGCACTGCAAGTGTATGACAGCCCCTTCCTGCACTCATCATTGGGAGCATTTTCCAGTTAGGCTCCCGAGGATCAAGCCTCTCTGCAGAGCTGGCAACACACATCACAAAGTCAGCAGAAACGTTTTCTTGCATCCTTCTCACTTGAAAGAGATAATGATTTCGCTACCATGGTAGCAATAGAGAATAGGCTAATGCATATTTTGTGAAATGATTCACTTCATTCGTATTTACACTAAGCCATAAGCCAACACTTGAGCTGCGTTTCTACCAGATCAAAACTGAACCAATCAAGTGTTAAGTATAGGCAGGAAAAGGACAGCACCTCAGATACTGAACACCGTTGAAGCCACCAACTGCATAAATCGCACCATTGAGTGCTACACCAGCTAGAGCAAAACGCTGAAAAACAAAGTGACAAAAGTCATTCGAACCAAAGAATTCATCATATTATGCAGTTGGTGTAAAGATATATGTGAAAGAAGCAAATATTTTTTTCCAAAAAAAAGACAGTACAGGAAATTGAAATGGAATCAGGACTTGTTTTGCATCACTGTAGAATTACACACTTTTTCCATGAGTAGATGTTTATTATCTCCCCTATTTGTTTATGTCTTAGGCAAAATTATGCACATTCCACTAAATGTTTCAGTAGTGTACTAATGTATGAGGAAAAAAAACTTTCTATGTTTAGACCAAATGAACGCTGGAAGGTGATATTGGTACCTTTTCCAGCATAGGTTGATTCTTTATCCACTTTCCGTGAGTAGGATCAAATATTTCAACGTCAGAGAAACATTGACTTCCATCTCCACCACCGAATGCATAGATCCTCCCATTAACACTAACCCCAGCAAGGCTCCCCTTCTCACGAGTCAATGATGGGCACGTGATCCAGTCATCACGGCTTCGGTCATAACAGTCAACTTCATGCAAAAGATAAATGCAGAATCAGGACAGAAATTGCAACCCGACAGCTCAAGATCGAATTAAACATAGAAACCAATAACTAACCTGTATCAAACCAGCAAGAACCATCACCACCACCAAGAACAAATATCTTGCCATTTAATGCAACAGTAGAGGCATATGACTTCCCAACAGCCATTGATTTGAGAGGTGTTAGTATGTCCAGTGAAGGGGAAAAGGAGTCTAGTGATGGCAAAAATGAGAAGCCATCAAAACCACCAACTAGATAAATGACATCTTCTGAGCCCAAACATTGTTCAACAAACTGGTTAAGTGAATCATCCAGGGTTAAAGGGTCTATTTTTGAATTCAGTGTCCTCACTGTGCCCTTTAGTTCCACAATTCTTTTCAGTAACCTCTCATTCACCCCTTGTAAGTGTTGGACTTCTTTGTTGGACCAAGCCTACATTTTGAATATAACTTAGATACGACCACCAAGAAAGATCAATTTTCTTGGACTTCAATGCTTTAGTCAATAACATATGATATTCCTCACCAGAATGAACAAACTTAATTTAAAGTATAATCATCAGGTTAAAAACAAGATAGATGCAAGACCAATTTATAACTGTCATGCCTTTGTTTACAAGAGCCTGCTCCTAACTACCTAATAATTATCTTAACAAACCAACTAACTGATCTAATATCTCTCCAATTCTCTTGACGTGAAGGATAGATGAGCTAGCCCTATGGCCACCATAAGGCCATAACAGAAGCATAATGGAAAAAAAAATCATTTCATTTGGTCCTGCCTTACTTCTTTGATTTCTAGTAAGCAAGTAGGTGTGATGCCACTTGCTTTATTATCTCGGTTCCTACTTTTAGTGCCTTTTCATGCTAAAGAATATCAAGACATCTCTTATGAAGTGCAATTGCTGGTCCATATTGTGCATATAGCAATTTATAAAACTAAGCTTCCATGGTTCAGTATAACAAACGTAAGGCATTTCGAGAGGTTATAGAATATCAGAAGAGACCTGCTTCTTCTCCATCATCTCTATGCGCCCAGATAACTCTTTAACTACATCTATCAGCTGCACAAATAAAATTAGTGTGAGAAATTTGGAAATGTGGAGAAGAATTAAGCATGTTAGCAAGACTAAATGAAGTAACACACAAAACAAGGATGATAATTGTCTCTAAAAAAACAAGGATGATAACATGGGATGCAGCTATCAGCAGAGTTCAGAGTTCTAACCTTGGCTTCTGCACATGATTCAGAGCCTAATAATTGCACCAGCAAATTAGAATGCCCCAGGGAGAGCTGATTAACTTCAGCATCTAAGGTTTCTGGAAAATTAGAGTGTCCATCCAGAATTGCGCATTTGTCCTCTTGGGCATACTTACAGCTATATGCATCCTTGTCTTCAGTATCAGTAGCATTGGCATACAGATAAGGATTCCACTGCTGCGCAGGCAAAGCTGCATGCCCTTCTAACACCCGGTTGAAGCTAAGCACTTTTCCCTGCTTATCAGAATGTTGTTGCTGTTTCATTTCAACCGCCTGATCTGATAGTTCATACCCCTCCCTCTCTGGTGGTTTGTCCCCACAATCCAGATCATCAAAACCATTAGAAGATTCATCACCTGAGCTTGCATGTTCCGCATCCACATCTCCTTTCCCAACTTCCTCAAATTTATTCTTCTTTACCATATCTGCATATGACTTCACAACCCTTTCTGATTTGACCTTCCCCTCATGCTTTGGTGCCCATACAGGTGATGATACTAGTTCTCTCACATGCTCATCAGCCGGTGCTGCAACAGGGGGCATCCAGAAATTGTTGGGAGGAGGAGATGGAGTAAACATATCCATCAAAACACGTGTTTGAGCATGATCCAATTCAAACTGGAAATAATGAAGCTTCTGGCCAGGGACACTGGGCGTGTTCTGATAGTAGTTGGCTACAATAGCATTTCTGAACTGATTCTCTGCTAGAGGGAAACACCACACTCTTACCCGCATTGCAACCTAAACAAACAAAAGGGCATTGGCATGCACATAGAGGTCATTTCATCGAGAGTCAGTAAGAAAATGGCATTCAAAGATACATAAACAAGGGATTGTACCTGGGCAGGATAGCTTGTCTTTCCGTGGCCATCATTTGACCATGCATTTGATTCAGGACAGAACTTACCATTGCCTGCAGCTTCATAGATACCATACAATTTGCGATCATCATAATTGAATAGGAAGAGGGGTAGTCCTTCCTTAATGTTTCGTACATAGGAGATATGTGCTCTTGGCAGGCCTGAAAGACAACACGAAGTGGTTACTAAGTGGGTGGATTACCTAACAAGTTGCTATTCTTTGGGAGGCATGGCATATCTTCCCCCTCACAGGAAAAGAAAACAGATGCATTAAAGCCAAAGGAGTAGCTCAGCTTTGTAAATACATAACTTAGAAAAGAGTCGTGATTAGAAGAAATCAAGAGCATACCGAAAAGTTGCCGTGAGTGACACTCTGCAATTGTATTGTTTGTGCAACCAAATATCACAGCTCCAACATCTTGTGCTTGGAGGTGTCTTTCGGAAATGGACAGGTTTGTTGGCCTGGTGCTTTTCACAACCTGGCTCCACGAGGATTTGCTCTTCACCATTGTAACTGATGCTAGCAAGATGAGAAACAAAAGGGTCAGATAAATAGGGTGCACTCTTCTCTGTATCTTCGGTGTTTGCATGCTTGATGCATGAGGCAAGAAAAGGTAATATTATTTGGGAACTACCGGAAACTGTAATTTTTTAAAGATGATGAAAGGACAGAGCAAAGTAGAGTACTAGAGTTACAATTACTACAGTTTGGTGTTATCAAATCAATGGCTAAGCTTGTTGTCCACTAAAGTTGAAGTAGATTCTCAGTTGCTGCACAGTATATTTGCAGACTTATTTCTGATTGACAACAAAACAAGAAGGCAACAGAGTTAGGTACATCAGCATACCAACGCATGTGTGTGTGTTTTAACAAAAGCGTAGCAAAGTGAGCTAGCCCTTTTCTTAGATGATTTTTCATATCAAGATCATCACATCCTCTCAGCCAACTTTGCACCATTTAGTTATAATAATGTCGACTGAAGCTTAACCATGTGAAATATGGACATTACATGGTCAGGGCCTCAGGGCAGTAATAAACTTGCACATGGAGATAAAGCAAGAAACAGAGGTGGAGTCAAGAAAGAGATACGGTTGCATTTGTTGGAGATGGATTGGAGTACCAAAATCAGTTGAATCAATGCCTGAGTACTAGACGGGATCAGTACAATTTCCCAGTCCTCCCACAAGATAAGTTTTTTTTTCTTGTGGGGCTGCAGGGTAAAATTACTGCAGGAACCAAATGAGCTGTACAAGAATAAGGCACTAATAATAT